>NW_025422306.1:0-137610 GCF_011764305.1 Mustela putorius furo | reverse complement strand
ACCGGTTCAAGGCTTACTGTCGGCTCTGTCTCTGTAGCCGGCTTTCCCGTTCCAATACCCGCAAGCTCCTGCGACACTCAGAAACCCCCGCGGAACAGATTTTTAAAAGTCCTGATTTTGTGCGCGGTTGCTCCGCCGCTTGCCAGGAGCCGGCCCCTCCCCCCGGGGTCTATCTTCCCGTCGCTTTGGATTCACTTCTCCGCTGGTCCTACCTTTCAGAAAGTGGTTGTTTTTCTGTTTCCAGAATTGCTGTTCTTCTTCTCTTCGATCTGCCGATGGATTTTCAGGTGTTTGCAATCTTTAGATAAGCTATCTAGCTGATCTCCGGCTAGCTGAAGTAGTCTCAGCCTGCTACTTCTCCGCATCTTGACTCCTCCCTCCCATCTCTTTTCTAGTTATATTGTAACCATATGACAAAGTATCAGTCATACAAGCTATCATTCTCTTTTACCTCTATCTTTCTGCCAGAAATGTGGGCTTAATAGTGAGAACTCCAACAGCAATTTTTGCAACTGTGAATAAAAAGCCATGAAAACCTCTAAGATAGTTCACTTGACTTTTTTTTAAAATATTTTCATTTATTTATTTGACAGAGAGAGGTTACAAGTAGGCAGAGAGGCAGGCAGAGAGAGAGAGAGAGGAGGAAGCAGGCTCCCTGCTGAGCAGAGAGCCCAAAGCGAGACTCGATTCCAGGACCCTGGGATCATGACCTGAACCGAAGACAGTGGCTTAACCCACTGAGCCACCCACGCATCCCTCCATTCTATTTCTTAACTGAGTCTCAATGCATCCTGAGTTCTAACCTAAACCTAAGTTCTACTTCTTACACATTGTTATATGACCAAATTCTTTCAGTTCAGTATTTTGTAACATTTAAATATTAATCAATTGATGCTTTGTCTATTTCTATGAAAATAATTTGAATACTGTAGATATTGTTATATTTATAGATTTATAATCAAAGTTTCATCAGTTGAAGTTTTTGGAAATTTCAGATATAATGATTAACCTAAAATGATATTGCCTCAAATCCCTCTGATATCAAGGCCCAACACCTGATTATAGCCAAACCTGTGGTGGATAGTTCCATGGGAAATTGCAGTTACTTAACACTGATAGCATCTCATTTTCTCTCTCTCTTTTTAGAATGTCTCCAACACAACCCAAAAGTGTAGGAGGAGAGTTAATGTCCTCTGAGGACAGCTCTCAGTGAAGTGGAAATAAGAACCATAGATAAAATTGTCAGTTTTCAATTCTTCATGAGGACAACTTAAAGGAGTTTCTCAGGACCTTTCAGTAAAAGCAAGCCTTCATTTTCTATCCACAACAATTATATCAACAATGTACCTCTTTGACAAAGTTGCTTCTTCACTGTCTCACTTTCCCATTCTTTTCTACCTTGGATAATCTCCCAGATAAACTAACAGTACTCAAATCCTTTGTCCTATTCTTTGCTTTCAGGATAAATGGAGCCAAAAGACTTAGATTAATATCAAGTTCTGAATGGGATCTTAGAGCTATTTCTGTCCAGATTTTCATAAACATAGGGACCTTTGAATTATCAGGCTATAAATTAGTTCTAAATAGAGGGGGCAAAAGCAAAAAGTAGAAATTTTTATGTTTGATTTTTAATCATAATTAATTGACTTTATTGATTATTAAAAATACTAACATTATAAAAGTGTGGATCTTTGTAAAACAATGTCATAATGTAAGAAATAAGTTGCATAGTCCTTTGGAGAATATTAAACCAAGTGTTCAGGTGCCATCTAATTTCTTGTTTAATCCAGAACTTTGGTGTGCATTATCTTGAGGAATAGGATTTTGAAGTCCAGACAGACTAACAGAAAACTGACCCTAATGTGTGTGTTTATATTTCTGCTTTTGTTGTTGTAAAAATCAAAGTGTGATTGCTGGTTTAAAATGGTAAAACTAATAATGTTCATGGACTCTATTATAAATTTTCTAATTGTAGGGGAAGAATCCAATAAAACATAGAATTAATTGATTTGCAAATCCTCAAAGAGCTACAGGATCAGGTAGTGGTATGTTCTGATTCAACAGCATCATAATGCAGCATTTTATATGTGTGGCTAATGTTTATTTTCATGAATGTTTGCTAACTAGTCAGCCAATACAGAGAAATATTAGGTAGGGTAATTACTCACAGTTGTGTTTAATAAAATGAGAGAAAATTATCAAATGACCCTAATAATAATAATCCTATAGCAGGCTAAATAATTCAATGATAATTACAAGAATTAATCTAGCTTTCTTCCCTCATTATGACTCTTCTCTCTATCATAATGGGAGTAGCAGATTGTCTGCAATGAATTGTGAAAACCCAGCAGTGACTTTGGCAGTGAAGGCCTCCCATGAATTTTGATAGGTTAAAATGATTCTGGTTGGTCTTGAGAAAATGTGTCAATTTTTTTTTTCTGTGTGTGTCATAAAAGAAAGAAGCAATAGTAAATTCTTGCTGTTATTCCATGGAGCCAATAAAATCATACTGCCAACAAGAGGCTGTTGACACCGTAAGTGTAGTTAACTGTCTTGAAATACTAGGCCTCGAAAAGAATTCCAATATTTCACATAACCTCTTATTTTTTAAAGAAACAAAACAAAACAAAACAAAACAACTATACTGCTTACATTTAGGGCCCTGCTGTTGTGTAACTATTTTTGAACATGTCTACTGTAAGTGTATATATATATATTTTTTTCTGTGCAATAAATTTATTTAGAGATAAATTTGGATTGCAAATTATTTTGGGGGAGGCATGGTATTTGTGGCTAGTCTTACAAGTAAAAAGGACTAAAATAAAGAAGAAAAACATTTTTTATTACAGCCTATTTACATCTGTCCAAAGTACTTATTTACTATAGTACTGACTAATGTATAATACTGTACACAAAGAAAGAAGTTAAATGAGTTAAAATTAAGTCAAAGTATAACTGGCCATTTTAAAACTTACCACTGAATCTTTCTGGTATGAAATGTGATATCTGGCAATCTGGTCCAGTTCATTACATCAGGTCATTTGTACGTTCTTATTACCATTTTGATAGCATAGCACATTTTATAACCCAGACATTTTACAATGGAACTATGATGCATGTATTTTCAAAAGTATAGACATACATGAAGCTATGAGGTCAAAAGTGATGAATGTCCGTAGTACCATATAGACTCAACAAATAAAAGTGTCCAAGGCTCTGAGTGAGATTTATGAATATTGTGTAAGATTAGGCCAACATGTGGTTTTGATATAAATAATCTGTTCTTAAAATAGAATTACAATCGTTGAGTACAGTTTTGAAAATGGCAGGTAGATTTTAGCTATTGTTGCTCACTAGGGAAAATGGAAAAATGTTTAGTTTGGTCAGATTTTCACTTAACTTCTGAAAAATCTTATGTTTGAGAGAACCCTTCTGAAATAAGAATCCTTAAAGACATAACCCCTTTGGCACAAGTTTTCAAGAAACTTGTTTGATGTTGTAGACAACTATATGGCACACGTACTGTTCTAGATGTTTCATGCCAATAATATGTAAGCCATACCAAGGCTACATATACATATAGAGATGTTCCTCAGCTTACAAGGGGGCTATGTACAGAGAAACACATACAAAATTGAAAATGCATTTAATACCCCTAAACTATCAAATATCATAGCTTACCTTAAGCTTATTTAAACATACTCAGAACACTTACATTTGCCTGCATTTGGGCAAAATCATCTTCAGCAAAGCCTATTTTATAACAAAGTATCAAATATCACATGCAATTTATTAAATATTACACTAAAAAAAAGAAGAATGGTTATATATATAACGGTTGTAAGAATATCAGGTGTTCACCCCTGTAATCTTCTAGCTGGCTGGGAGCTGTGGCTCACTGCCCCTGCCCAGCATCACAAGACGGCACCATACCACATGTCACTGGCCCTTTTTATAAAGACCCAAATTCAAAATTCAAAGTACAGTTTCTACTGAATCACTTTCACTTTCACATCATTGCCAAATATATCATAAGTTGAATCATTGTAAATCAGGAGCCATCTGATTTGAAAGTTAAATCACAGTCACCCATATACACACAAAACAAGGCCTTCATGTAGGGCCATCTATGTATCTCTAAACAACATAGCATGACATATCAACGGCAAAAAGTGGAGGTGAAGGGGACAATTGCTTTGCGTCAGTACTCTGAGCAGTAACATACATGGCCTTACTCACCTAGCAGAACTCCAGAGCTAGCTGATGGCAAAAAATTTTACAAATGTTTGCTGAACAGCTTAAGCTCTATTATTTTTAACTTAGTGTGCATATCTGTTTTCTAAAGATATGTTAATTTATTTTATTGACTTATTACAAAACCAAATAATTTCCTCTTATTTAAGTGGCAGGTAAATAGAATTCTTTTTAAATTAAATCAAATGGCTTTTTTGGGAAAATTTACTAAAAATTCTGAAACTTGTATTGCTTATGAATCTTTTATTGGAATCCTTATCAAGTTTTATTTTTCAAGTTTTTCCTAAATAATCTTCAATGAATTGAAAATATTTTTTGGATTTTACTCAAGGCTATTAACACAAAATTTCACTTTGTTAAATATAGTGCTAAACGTTCAACCACAACGTTGTGTATTTTTTTTTTTCCACTACCACATCCTCCATCTACTGAGTGGATTCTCTCCCCAACTAGCACATATATACCATTGTCTATCTTTAGGATAAGTAAGGGTCATCTTTTGTCTTTATACTATTCCTCGTATAGCTTCTGAACTTGTTGAATTTTAATATAGTCACACCATAAGCATCACATATTTGATTCCCCTTTACATAGTAAACAGTGCACAACCAGAGCATACCTTCAAAGCTATCAATATACTTATTCTGATATATTATTTTTGTATTTTTGTAAATTAAAATAATTAAATTATAGAACAAGAGTTTCAGGTGGTAGGTGTTGTAAGTTTTACCCAAACTGACTTTTGTCAAACTCGTTTTTGTCATCATATATGACAAGTAGTTTTCTCAGGTTTATTTTTAGAATATCCTTGTATAATGAATATTTACACTGATATCTAGTATAAAAATCTTGCAATTTATTTTAGAAACATTAAGATATTGAAAATCAATCTATTTCTTTAATTCATTAAAGACATTTTTGGCTTGTTTCCAGTACTTTCTTACTGGTTAAAAAATGAATTTGAAGTAGTCTGAATTTCATTATTATATGGCACTTTCCCTTTGATGAATACAAAGACGATATTCTATATTAGCTATCTGAGAAGAATTCATTTTTTAAATTTTATTTATTTGTAAGAGAGAGAGTGAGAGAGAGCACAAGCAGGGGGAGCAGCAGGGTGAGGGAGAAGCAAACTCCCGGCTAAGCAGGGAATCTGTTGCAGAACTGAGTCCCAGGACCCTAAGATCATGACCTGAGCTAAAGGCTCAGGCGTTTAACTGACTGAGCCACCCAGGTCTCCCAATCTGAGAAGAGTTCTGTATGTTATTCCTATTCATATGAAGTTTAAAGTCTAGGTAATTAACTTAATATTTTAGTGGGTATTACATAGATAGCACTATGTTCCAGGCAGAGAGTAAGAAACAAATATTAAATCAACCATATTCTATGCATTCTAAATGAAAATAATTAATCAATCATAATAAATCCTTCTTTTATGGAATATCAACTTACAAGCTTTCCTCCATATGAACAATGCCAAATACCAGAATAAAGGGTCATCTAATACAAATAAAGGATAGAATTAAAGAATTCTGGTAAGCCATTTAATTTTGAAAAATAGTGCTATATTGTTGCTGAGTTGTGGTTTTCAGTTACATAATATCTGATAAGTGTGGAAGTAACGTGAGTGTTACGTGAGATGAGAAATGGTTTATAATTAAGATATTTTTAAAAGTACAGATAAATACAAATTTGTAAACATAGCATTATGGAGGAATAAAAATAGATGATAGCTACACACTCTAAAGTGAATAAATCTTGATAAGTTAATAGAGACGTAAAACAAGGACAGTGCGAAAGTATGGTACATTTTTATGAAGTTCAAACAAATTAAGTGAAACCATAGATGGACTTAAAGATACTATTATGTATCAAATATTGTAACAATTAAGAAAGGAAATAGCAAACATAAAATAACCAAAGCATACAAACTTGGGTAGATACAATAGTTGTGATCATGTTCTACTTCATAAAGAGATGAGTTAATAGATAAATAGAAGTAACTAGACTTTTTAGAAGTTACTAAAACTTTGCCTGTTATTTCTTAGTAATATAAAATATATGGTTTTCTATCAAAAACGCTTATCTTAAAAATATTTAAAAATCAATTTCAGGCTACTCACAAGTTTCTATTAACTTTTCCACTGAAGGAAAAGCTGGTTGTTGTAGTTGTAGTTGTTTGTTTGTTTTAGTCTCCTCCTAGTTTTTATTATTATAATGTGGAATGAGGAATGTTAGATTGAAAAGTGAATTATTTTATAGACAAAAATCGTTACTTGATTCACCTCCTGGTACAGCAGATGGAACTCCTGAAAACATGCCCTTTTGCCTTACAGAAGAGTAACAGTTATGCTTACTTCTGAATCATGCTTGGTGGTGGCCCCAAATAGTGACACCATAGTAAACATTTTGAATATTTGCAATTAATTTTTATAGTCAAAGGGCTCCAAAAGGCACTGCTAGTCCCCATCGTGAGTGGGGAGAAAGGGGATAAAAAGAGGTTCAAAAAGGAAGAAAGAAAAAAAAAGCAAAAAGAAAAAAAACAGAAAAGAAAAGAAAAGAATTTTTTAAAAAAGAAAACACCTTAAAAAATGTAAAAAAGAAAAAATATATATATTAGATAAACTAGTAAAAAATCGTTAAAAAAGAAAAAGGTAACAGTTAAAAAAAATTTTACCCGAAGGCGAGGAAAAAAAAAAAAATGAAAAAGAAAAAATTAAATTAACTGCAAGACTAAAAAAAATCACAGAAAAAAAGCCATGAGTTCCGTGCTTGGCTTTCTCCTCCTCTGGAATTCTGCTGCTCTCCTTGGTATTGGAACTGCACTCCTTGGTAGGTGAACTTGGTCTCCCCTGGATTTCTAGTTGATCTTCTGGGGGAGGGGCCTGTTGTAGTGAATCTCAAGTGTCTTTGCCCCAGGCGGAATTACACCGCCCTTACCCGGGGCCGTGGTGAGTAATCAGCTCCGGTTTGCTTTCAGGAGCTTTTGTTCCCTGAGCGCTTTCCGTAGAGTTCCGGAGGACGGGAATACAAATGGCGGCCTCCTGGTCTCCGGCCTGGAGGAGCCGAGAGCCCAGGGCCCCACTCCTCAGTGCGCCCTCAGAGAACAGCGCCCAGTTACTCCCGTCTGCCTGACCTCCAGCCGCGCTCCGAGCTCACCGAGCCTGCGACCGGTTCAAGGTAACACCGAGCTGTGAGCTTACTGTCGGCTCTGTCTCTGTAGCCGGCTTTCCCGTTCCAATACCCGCAAGCTCTGCGACACTCAGACACCCCCGATCCTTCTGTGACCCTGCGGGACCTGAGGCCACGCTGACCCCGCGTGGGCTTCACCCCGGTTTAGCCTCTGGAGCGATGTCCCTCAGCGGAACAGACTTTTAAAAGTCCTGATTTTGTGCACAGTTGCTCCGCTGCTTGCCGGGAGCTGGCCCCTCCCCCCGGGGTCTATCTTCCCGTCGCTTTGGATTCACTTCTCCGCCGGTCCTACCTTTCAGAAAGTGGTTGTTTTTCTGTTTCCAGAATTGCTGTTCTTCTTCTCTTCGATCTGCCGATGGATTTTTCAGGTGTTTGCAATCTTTAGATAAGCTATCTAGCTGATCTCCGGCTAGCTGAAGCAGTCTCAGCTTGCTACTTCTCCGCCATCTTGACTCCTCCGCAGGTCAGCTCTTAACAGTCCACTCTCTGGCTCCCCAAATTCGTGTCCTTCCCGTGTGCAAAATACCTTCACCCAATGCCCTCGAAAGCACTAATCATCCCAGAATCAACTCAAAATCTGAAATCTTATCTGTCCTCCTCCACACATAGACCTAGATCTCACCCAGACCATGGGACCTGAGGACTGCATCCAGAAGCCACAGTCTCCTGGTAAAGCTGCCCATCAGGTCCTGACATCACCCTCATTCGTCCCAGCGGCCAAGGGCCTACAGTTCCCAGAGACAGTTTCTCAGAGGAAGTTTGAAGACCACCTCAGAGGACGTTCTTTGGGAGTGAATGAAGAGGAAAGGGGGTCAGAGACTCCTGCCAGTCCCAGAGCACCCAGAACCCAGAGAGTGAGGCCTTGGGTGCTTTGTAGTGACAGATTCAAGGCAATTCTTTGACTTTGGGACTTCAGAGTTAACTTAGTTTTCATTTGTGATTATTATTTTTGTGTGGGGGCCATAGCTTTTCTTTTTACCTATGGCTGTTTTCACTCCCAGTTCTGAAGAAGCCCCTAAATCCTAACCCTGTTGAGGACTCCAAAAGCTCTCAGAGCAGCAGTACTGGGGGACAGTGTGGACACATGGTTAATTTTCTCCTCTGGCCTGATTCTGCGGCAGCCCCGCTCTGTCTTCCTCAGACTTCAGAGCAATAGCTGAATAAGTGGAGAAAGGACCAGGGGATCAGGAAGGTGGCTACTGAAGAGTGACTTCTCTGGAGGGTGGCTGAGCTGGCGAGTGAGCGTGTCAGTCCAGCTCTGCCTGCAGTCTGGATGGAGCTGAACAGGGGCCAGGAAAGGGGAGGAGGAGCAGAGAGCAGGGAGAAAAGTACGAAAGAGGAGATTCAGATGAAGGGAAGTAATTGGGAGGAGAGATGAAACTCTAGATGACAGGCATGTAAGAAAAGAAAAGGGATGAAGTGGGCATCAGGAAAGGGCACCACCAGGGAAGGAGAGAGGGGAAGGGAAGAGGGAGGGAGGGAGGAAAGGGTAAAGGAAGGGGTCAGCACGCCAGGGCTCCCCCTGCATCTGAAGAAGAGGTGGCTGGTCCCTCTTATCAAACAGGGTGCTCACTCTTTGGTCCCAGTTTCTGCTCCCTGCTACTGCGCTTTGCAGCAAATTAATGACATATATAATGTTATAGGGAAATAACAACTTCCATTCCATTATGAGTACAGCTTTTGAAAAGGTCTCATGAGGTAGGGATTCTAGCCACTGGCTGTGCAAGGCATGAGGCCTGTTAGTGATTCTATTTTATCCGCTACAGATTGGGTCTTTCTACATTCCAGGTCCTTTCTACCCCAATAAATAATGCGGCGATTCTCTCAGTGAGTTGTACTTTTGGTTTAAACAGCCAACTGTCTCTTAAAAATGACTTTTGTTTAAATTCCTTAAAAAAAAAAAGTTCTTTTAAAAAAATCTTTTTATTTTTATTTTTTATTTTTTAATCCAATGGTTTACTCTGATCCTGGAACTTTGTCATTTTGACCTTCTCTGCTGATTAAAATATTCTTCATCATCATCACCTACTGCTCTCCCCGCCTGGTGGTCTCTCGGGAAGGGGTCTTCTCTAGCTCTTCTTGCAGGAGATGGACACTTCCCCTCTACCCCTGTTGCCGGACCAACCTTCCCTATCCTGCAGGGTCAGGTCGGCCTGGCCTTTTATCTGTTGTTCTCTTCTGAGTGGTTAGCTTTTCATAGATACCATGCTTTGCTTTTGTCAGGATTGACCCTGGACTATCAAAACCCTTTTCTTGTGCCAGTGAAGCCTAGGAAACAGTCCTGATGGGAGAACCAGGAACTCGAACAGATCATATTTATCCTGAATGTTCCGTCCAAAATGGAAAATACATTTCTGAGGAGCCTCAAGATCTCTGAGAAGGGAAGTTTCAACAACTCTGTCATGTAGGGGCATCAATTCCGATTCTGTGTCAATTTTCCTACTTTCCCAGCTAATAAATCTCTACCTCAGAAAGCCCACCCTCAAACGTTTCCTCTCTCAAAGGCAGTTGCTCTTAGAGTCTGCACATGGCACTTGGGGCCTGCTGGTCGTTGGCTACTGCCCTCTGTACCTTGGGTCTAACAGCTGCGGGGCATCAAGATGAGAATGTCTCTTGTTCTAAGACTTAATATACTTGGGTGCACATGGTAAGCAATAATCACTTATTTTGTTGATCCAAGTGTTCGACCTTTCTTAATTATTCTAGTACCACAGTTTACTTTTTCTAAGATTTGTCCTCCCCCCGCCCCATTTTAATATCTCTTAAGGTGGCACTCACCTTGCACTTGAGGACATATCCTAGTTTAACTGACAGCATTTCTCTTTCTTAGTCGAACATAAATTATAGTGCATCTTACACTTGATGAAAGCTAGGATGCAATTAAATACTCTATTATGGTTACGATTCTGATATTTGAAATCCTCCAGTAGCTCCCTGTGCCCCCACAGTGTAGTACCTCACCTCCTCGGCATAGTATACAAACAGTGTTAACCCCGGGGCTCAGCCTCCATTTCTAGGTGATGCTGCCAGATCAGCAGTCGGTTATCATGAACTTGCTGTAGTTTCCTGAATGCACTGTGCTGCCTCCTGGCACTTTGAAACTTGACATACTCATCCTCATTCTTCGCTTTGCCCTTGTCTATCACCTCCCCTGAAAATCTGTTCCTAAGTGGCTATTCCCAGCTCCAACCTACCCTTGGCAGTCTTTTATCTCCCTGTGGTAAAGCCTGTCACACTGCACCATGGACATGCCTGTTGTCCCCCTGAGAAGAGAAAAGGGATAGTGAGGGCCCCCCAGCATTTGCAGCTCTAGTGCAGACCCCCATACCTGGCTTTCAGGAAATGCCAGATCATGAAGACAAACGGAGATCATCGTCTGGCTAAAACCATCTCTTCTTTGCCTACCGCAGGATTTGGACCATTAAAGAGCAGCCAGTTATTTTTGCTGTTTTTCTAGGGATTTTTTTCCCCATATATTTCCCAGGTCTTTACTCTTTTTATAGCACTTTAATTCAGGCTTCAACCACTTCCTAGTCAGATCAGGTGAAGTCATTTTCCTTCCCATACCCTCGATGTATTTCACACCTAGTAATTCTTTTTTTAAAGATCTTATTTACCCATTTGACAGACAGATCACAAGTAGGTAGAGAGGCAGGCAGAGTGAGAGGGGGAAGCAGGCTACCCACTGAGCAGAGAGCCTGATGTGGGGCTCCATCCCCGTACCCTAATCATGAGCTGAGCCGAAGGCAGAGGCCTAAACTACTGAGCCACGCAGGAGCCCCCATATCTGGTAATGTTTTTTTTTTAATTTAAATTTTAAATTTTTTATAAACATATATTTTTATCCCCAGGGGTACAGGTCTGTGAATCACCATGTTTACACACTTCACAACACTCACCAAAGCACATACCCTCCCCAATGTCCATAATCCCATCCCTTTCTCCCAAACCCCCTCCCCCCAGCATCCCTCAGTTTGTTTTGTGAGATTAAGAGTCAGTTATGGTTTGTCTCCCTCCCAATCCCATCTTGTTTCATTGATTCTTCTCCTACCCACTTAAGCCCCCATGTTGCATCACCACTTCCTCATATCAGGGAGATCATATGATAGTTGTCTTTCTCCGCTTGACTTATTTCGCTAAGCATGATACGCTCTAGTTCCATCCATGTTGTTGCAAATGGCAAGATTTCATTTCTTTTGATGGCTGCATAGTATTCCATTGTGTATATATACCACACCTTCTGGATCCATTCATCTGTTGATGGACATCTAGGTTCTTTCCATAGTTTGGCTATTGTGGACATTCCTGCTATAAACATTCGAGTACACGTGCCCCTTTGGATCACTACGTTTGTATCTTTAGGGTAAATACCCAATAGTGCAATTGCTGGGTCATAGGGCAGTTCTATTTTCAACATTTTGAGGAACCTCCATGCTGTTTTCCAGAGTGCCTGCACCAGCTTGCATTCCCACCAACAGTGTAGGAGGGTTCCCCTTTCTCCGCATCCTCGCCAGCATCTGTCATTTCCTGACTTGTTGATTTTAGCCATTCTGACTGGTGTGAGGTGATATCTCATTGTGGTTTTGATTTGTATTTCCCTGATGCCGAGTGATATGGGGCACTTTTTCATGTGTCTGTTGGCCATCTGGATGTCTTCTTTGCAGAAATGTCTGTTCATGTCCTCTGCCCATTTCTTGATTGGATTATTTGTTCTTTGGGTGTTGAGTTTGCTAAGTTCTTTATAGATTCTGGACACTAGTCCTTTATCTGATATGTCGTTTGCAAATATCTTCTCCCATTCTGTCAGTTGTCTTTTGATTTTGTTAACTGTTTCCTTTGCTGTGCAAAAGCTTTTGATCTTGATGAAATCCCAATAGTTCATTTTTGCCCTTGCTTCCCTTGCCTTTTGCGTTGTTCCTAGGAAGATGTTGCTGCGGGAGAGGTCGAAGAGGTTGCTGCCTGTGTTCTCCTCAAGGATTTTGATGGATTCCTTTCGCACATTGAGGTCCTTCATCCATTTTGAGTCTATTTTTGTGTGTGGTGTAAGGAAATGGTCCAATTTCATTTTTCTGCATGTGGCTGTCCAATTTTCCCAGCACCATTTATAGAAGAGGCTGTCTTTTTTCCTTG
The DNA here is from genome assembly GCF_011764305.1 of Mustela putorius furo. Taxonomy (NCBI): domain Eukaryota; kingdom Metazoa; phylum Chordata; class Mammalia; order Carnivora; family Mustelidae; genus Mustela; species Mustela putorius. Next base: position 125,034 of record NW_025422306.1, on the reverse strand, counting down.
GACATTCTTTCCTGCTTTGTCGAAGATTAGTTGACCATAGATTTGAAGGTCTATTCCTGGGCTCTCTATTCTGTTCCATTGATCTATGTGTCTGTTTTTGTGCCAGTACCATGCTGTCTTGATGATGACAGCTTTGTAATAGAGCTTGAGGTCCGGAATTGTGATGCCACCAACGTTGGCTTTCTTTTTCAATATCCCTTTGGCTATTCGAGGTCTTTTCTGGTTCCATATAAATTTTAGCATTATTTGTTCCATTTCTTTGAAAAAGATGGATGGTACTTTGATAGGAATTTCATTAAATGTGTAGATTGTTTTAGGTAGCATAGACATTTTCACAATATTTATTCTTCCAATCCAGGAGCATGGAACATTTTTCCATTTCTTTGTGTCTTCCTCAATTTCTTTCATGAGTACTTTATAGTTTTCTGAGTATAGATTCTGTGTCTCTTTGGTTAGGTTTATTCCTAGGTATCTTATGGTTTTGGATGCAATTGTAAATGGGATTGACTCCTTAATTTCTCTTTCTTCTGTCTTGCTGTTGTTGTAGAGAAATGCAACTGATTTCTGTGCATTGATTTTATATCCTGACACTTTACTGAATTCCTGTATAAGTTCTAGCAGTTTTGGAGTGGAGTCTTTTGGGTTTTCCACATATAGTATCATATCATCTGCGAAGAGTGATAATTTGACTTCTTCTTTGCCGATTTGGATGCCTTTAATTTCCTTTTGTTGTCTGATTGCTGAGGCTAGGACCTCTAGTACTATGTTGAATAGCAGTGGTGATAATGGACATCCCTGCCGTGTTCCTGACCTTTGCGGAAAAGCTTTCAGTTTTTTCTCCATTGAGAATGATATTTGCGGTGGGTTTTTCATAGATGGCTTTGATGATATTGAGGTATGTGCCCTCTATCCCTACACTTTGAAGAGTTTTGATCAGGAAGGGATGCTGTACTTTGTCAAATGCTTTTTCAGCATCTATGGAGAGTATCATATGGTTCTTGTTCTTTCTTTTATTGCTGTGTTGTATCACATTGACTGATTTGCGGATGTTGAACCAACCTTGCAGCCCTGGAATAAATCCCACTTGGTCGTGGTGAATAATCTTTTAAATGTACTGTTGAATCCTATTGGCTAGTATTTTGTTGAGTATTTTCGCATCTGTGTTCATCAAGGATATTGGTCTATAGCTCTCTTTTTTGGTGGGATCCTTGTCTGGTTTTGGGATCAAGGTGATGCTGGCCTCATAAAATGAGTTTGGAAGTTTTCCTTCCATTTCTATTTTTTGGAACAGTTTTAGGAGAATAGGAATTAGTTCTTCTTTAAATGTTTGGTAGAATTCCCTCGGGAAGCCGTCTGGCCCTGGGCTTTTGTTTGTTTGGAGATTTTTAATGACTGTTTCAGTCTCCTTACTGCTTATGGGTCTGTTCAGGCTTTCTATTTCTTCCTGGTTCAGTTGTGGTAGTTTATATGTTTGTAGGAATGCATCCATTTCTTCCAGATTGTCAAATTTATTGCCGTAGAGTTGCTCATAGTATGTTCTTATAATAGTTTGTATTTCTTTGGTGTTAGTTGTGATCTCTCCTCTTTCATTCATGATTTTATTTATTTGGGTCCTTTCTCTTTTCTTTTTGATAAGTCTGGCCAGGGGTTTATCAATTTTATTAATTCTTTCAAAGAACCAGCTCCTACTTTCGTTGATTTGTTCTATTGTTTTTTTGGTTTCTATTTCATTGATTTCTGCTCTGATCTTTATGATTTCTCTTCTCCTGCTAGGCTTAGGGTTTCTTTCTTGTTCTTTCTCCAGCTCCTTTAGATGTAGGGTTAGATTGTGTACCTGAGACCTTTCTTGTTTCTTGAGAAAGGCTTGTACCGCTATATATTTTCCTCTCAGGACTGCCTTTGTGTGTCCCACAGATTTTGAACCATTGTATTTTCATTATCATTTGTTTCCATGATTTTTTTCAATTCTTCTTTAATTTCCCGGTTGACCCATTCATTCGTTAGAAGGATGCTGTTTAGTCTCCATGTATTTGGGTTCTTTTCAAACTTCCTTTTGTGTTTGAGTTCTAGCTTTAGAGCATTGTGGTCTGAAAATATGCAGGGAATGATCCCAATCTTTTGATACCGGTTGAGTCCTGATTTAGGACCGAGGATGCGATCTATTCTGGAGAATGTTCCATGTGCACTAGAGAAGAATGTGTATTCTGTTGCTTTGGGATGAAATGTTCTGAATATATCTGTGATGTCCATCTGATCAAGTGTGTCCTTTAAGGCCTTTATTTCCTTGCTGATCTTTTGCTTGGATGATCTGTCCATTTCAGTGAGGGGAGTGTTAAAGTCCCCTACTATTATTGTATTATTGTTGATGTTTTTCTATGATTTTGTTATTAATTGGTTTATATAGTTGGCTGCTCCCACGTTAGGGGCATAGATATTTAAAATTGTTAAATCTTCTTGTTGGACAGACCCTTTGAGTATGATATAGTGTCCTTCCTCATCTCTTATTATAATTTTTGGCTTAAAATCTAATTGATCTGATATAAGGATTGCCACTCCTGCTTTCTTCTGATGTCCATTAGCATGGTAAATTCTTTTCCACTCCCTCACTTTAAATCTGGAGGTGTCTTCGGGCTTAAAATGAGTTTCTTGGAGGCAACATATACATGGGTTTTGTTTTTTTATCCATTCTGATAGCCTGTGTCTTTTGACAGGTGCATTTAGCCCATTCACATTCAGGGTAACTATTGAGAGATATGAATTTAAGGCCATTGTATTGCCTGTAAGGTGACTGTTACTGTATATGGTCTCTGTTCCTTTCTGATCTACCACTTGTAGGCTCTCTCTTTGCTTAGAGGACCCCTTTCAAGATTTCCTGTAGAGCTGGTTTAGTGTTTCCAAATTCTTTCAGTTTTTGTTTGTCCTGGAAGCTTTTAATCTCTCCTTCTATTTTCAATGATAGCCTAGCTGGATATAGTATTCTTGGCTGCATGTTTTTCTCGTTTAGTGCTCTGAAAATATCATGCCAGCTCTTTCTGGCCTGCCAGGTCTCTGTGGATAAGTCAGCTGCCAATCTAATATTTTTACCATTGTATGTTACAGACTTCTTTTCCCGGGCTGCTTTCAGGATTTTCTCTTTGTCATTGAGACTTGTAAATTTTACTATTAGGTGACGGGGTGTGGGCCTATTCTTATTGATTTGGAGGGGCATTCTCTGAACCTCCTGAATTTTGATGCTCGTTCCCTTTGCCATATTGGGGAAATTCTCCCCAATAATTCTCTCTAGTATACCTTCTGCTCCCCTCTCTCTTTCTTCTTCTTCTGGAATCCCAATTATTCTAATGTTGTTTCGTCTTATGGTGTCACTTATCTCTCGAATTCTCCCCTCGTGGTCCAGTAGCTGTTTGTCCCTCTTTTGCTCAGCTTCTTTATTCTCTGTCATTTGGTCTTCTATATCACTAATTCTTTCTTCTGCCTCATTTATCCTAGCAGTGATAGCCTCCATTTTTGATTGCACCTCATTAATAGCTTTTTTGATTTCACCTTGGTTAGATTTTAGTTCTTTTATTTCTCCAGAAAGGGCTTTTATATCTCTCGAGAGGGTTTCTCTAATATCTTCCATGCCTTATTCGAGCCCGGCTAGAACCTTGAGAATTGTCATTCTGAACTCTAGATCTGACATATTACTGATGTCTGTATTGATTAGGTCCCTAGCCTTCGGTACTGCCTCTTGTTCTTTTTTTTGTGTTGAATTTTTACGTCTTGTCATTTTGTCCAGATAAGACTAAATGAAGGGGCAAGTAAAATACTAAAAGGGTGGCAACAACCCCAGGAAAATATGCTTTAACCAAATTAGAAGAGATCCAAAATCGTGAGGGGGGAGAAAGGGGATAAAAAGAGGTTCAAAAAGGAAGAAAGAAAGAAAAAAAAAAGAAAAAATATTTAAAAAAAGAAAAACCTAAGAAAAATATAAAAAAGAAAATATATATATATATTAGATAAACTAGTAAAAAATCGTTAAAAAAGAAAAAGGTAACAGTTTTAAAAAAAATTTACCCAAAGGCGAGAAAAAAAAACAAAAAATGAAAAAGAAAAGAATTAAATTAACTGCAAGACTAAAAAAAATCACAGGGAAAAAGCCATGAGTTCCGTGCTTGGCTTTCTCCTCCTCTGGAATTCTGCTGCTCTCCTTGGTAGGTGAACTTGGTCTCCCCTGGATTTCTTGTTGATCTTCTGGGGGAGGGGCCTGTTGTAGTTATTCTCAAGTGTCTGCCCCAGGCGGAATTACACCGACCTTACCCAGGGCCTGGGTGAGTAATCCGCTTGGGTTTGCTTTTAGGAGCTTTTGTTCCCTGAGCGCTTTCCATAGAGTCCGGAGGACGGGAATACAAATGGCGGCCTCCTGGTCTCCGGCCTGGAGGAGCCGAGAGCCCAGGGCCCCACTCCTCAGTGCGCCCTCAGAGAACGGTGCCCAGTTACTCCCGTCTGCCTGACCTCCGGCCGCGCTCTGAGCTCACTGAGCCTACGACCGGTTCAAAGTAACACCGAGCTGCGAGCTTACTGTCGGTTCTGTCTCTGTAGCCGGCTTTCCCGTTCCAATACCCGCAAGCTCTGCGACACTCAGACACCCCCGATCCTTCTGTGACCCTGCGGGACCTGAGGCCACACTGACCTCATGTGGGCTTTTCCCCGGGTAGCCTCTGCAGCAATGTCCCTCAGTGGAACAGACTTTTAAAAGTCCTGATTTTGTGCGCGGTTGCTCCACCACATGCCGGGAGCCAGCCCCTCCCCCCGGGGTCTATCTTCCTGTCGCTTTGGATTCACTTCTCCGCAGGTCCTACCTTTCAGAAAGTGGTTGTTTTTCTGTTTCCAGAATTGCTGTTCTTTTTCTCTTCGATCTACAGATGGATTTTCAGGTGTTTGCAATCTTTAGATAAGCTATCTAGCTGATCTCCGGCTAGCTGAAGTAGTCTCAGCCAGTTACATCTCCGCCATCTTCATATCTGCTAATTTTTAATCAACGTGGATATGCTGCATCAAATAGTTCCTTCTTCTTCAAATATAAATATATAAATATATTGATCAAGTCACACGCATGTCTTAGGAGAATGTCAGACCTTTAGTAGCAAACTTGAAATCTTGGCAATTGGTTATGATTTTTGTTTTGGTTTGATTGGGTTCGGTTTTTGTAATTTTAAAAATCCCCCCAGCACTTGGCTCTGTCTGACCTGATTGCTTTCAGCTGTTTCTGCAACAAAGTTGTCCCAGCAGCGAAAACTCCCATTGTTTACAGTGGCGCCCCCTTCTGAACACTTTGTTAATAAAAAGCTTTTTCTTTTCTTTTTTTTTTTTTTTTTTTGACTATGGTAAAATTGGAACAACAGTGAGGTATTTCAAAGAGGTGAACCACAGATAAATTTCTCTAAGGGTGGGGTGAGGGTTACTCAAAAAGGAACTAGACAAGGCTTTCAAAGATATCGACAATCATTATAACATAAAGTGACTGATTGTTACCGTGCTCTTAACTGGGCAAACACTTGTTGGCTTCCAAGATAGACTAACAGTGTTGAGATGGTTCTAGCGGCCTGCTAGCATAGGGTCTCATGAGGCAGGGATTCTAGTGACTGGCTGTGCAAGGCATGAGGCCTGTTAGTGTTTCTATTTTTTCCTCTACAGAATGGGTCTTTCTACATTCCAGGTCCTTTCTACCCCAATAAATAATGCGGCGATTCTCTCAGTGAGTTGTACTTTTGGTTTAAACAGCCAACTGTCTCTTAAAAAGGACTTTTGTTTAAATTCCTTTAAAAAAAAAAGTCCTTTCAAAAAAATCTTTTATTTTTTTTAATTTTTTAATCCCATAGGTTTACTCAGATCCTGGAACTTTGTCATTTTGACCTTCTCTGCTGATTAAAATATTCTTCATCATCATCACCTACTGCTCTCCCCTCCTGGTGGTCTCTCGGGAAGGGGTCTTCTCTAGCTTTTCTTGCAGGAGATGGGCACTTCCCCTCTACCCCTGTTGCCGGACCAACCTTACCTATCCTGCAGGGTCAGGTCGGCCTGGCCTTTTATCTGTTGTTCTCTTCTGAGTGGTTAGCTTTTCATAGATACCATGCTTTGCTTTTGTCAGGATTTACCCTGGACTATCAAAACCCTTTTCTTGTGCCAGTGAAGCCTAAGAAACAGTCCTGATGAGAGAACCAGTAACTCGAACAGATCATATTTATCCTGAATGTTCCGTCCAAAATGGAAAATACATTTCTGAGGAGCCTCAAGATCTCTGAGAAGGGAAGTTTCACCAACTCTGTCATGTAGGGGCATCAATTCCGATTCTGTGTCAATTTTCCTACTTTCCCAGCTAATAATTCTCTACCTCAGAAAGCCCACTCTCAACCATTTCCTCTCTCAAAGGCAGTGGCTCTTAGAGTCTGCACATGGCACTTGGGGCCTGCTGGTCGTTGGCTACTGCCCTCTGTACCTTGGGTCTAACAGCTGCGGGGCATCAAGATGAGAATGTCTCTTGTTCTAAGACTTAATATAGTTGGGTGCACATGGTAAGCAATGATCACTTATTTTGTTGATCCAAGTGTTTGACCTTTCTTAATTATTCTAGTACCACAGTTTACTTGTTCTAAGATTTGTCCTCCCCCAGCCCCATTTTAATATCTCTTAAGGTGGCACTCACCTTGCACTTGAGGACATATCCTAGTTTAACTGACAGCATTTCTCTTTCTTAGTCGAACATAAATTATAGTGCATCTTACACTTGATGAAAGCTAGGATGCAATTAAATACTCTATTATGGTTACGATTCTGATATTTGAAATCCTCCAGTAGCTCCCTGTGCCCCCACAGTGTAGTACCTCACCTCCTCAGCATAGTATACAAACCCTCTCACCCCAGTGTTAACCCCGGGGCTCAGCTTCCATCCCCAGGTGATGCTGCCAGATCAGCTTTCGGTTGTCATGAATTGCTGTAGTTTCCCGAATGCACTGTGCTGCCTCCTGGCACTTTGAAACTTGACACACTTATCCTCATTCTTTGCTTTGCCCTTGTCTATCACCTCCCCTGAAAATCTGTTCCTAAGTGGCTTTTCCCAGCTCCAACCTACCCTTGGCAGTCTTTTCTCTCCCTGTGGTAAAGCCTGTCACACTGCACCATGGACATGCCGGTTGTCCCCCTGAGAAGAGAAAAGGACAGTGAGGGCCCCCCAGAATTTGCAGCAATAGTGCAGAGCCCCATGCCTGGCTTGCAGGAAATGCCAGATCATGAAGACAAACGGAGATCATCGTCTGGCTAAATCCAGCTCTTCTTTGCCTACCGCAGGAGCTGGATCATTAAAGAGCAGCCAGGTATTATTGCTGTTTTTCTAGGGATTTTTTCCCCATATATTTCCCAGGTCTTTACTCTTTTTATAGCACTTTAATTCAGGCTTCAACCACTTCCTTGTCTGATCAGGTGAAATTATTTTCCTTCCCAAAGCCTCGATGTATTTCACACCTAGTAATTCTTTTTTTAAAGATTTTATTTACCCATTTGACAGATCAAAAGTAGGTAGAGAGGCAGGCAGATAGAGAGGGGGAAGCAGGCTCCCCGCTGAGCAGAGAGCCTGATGTGCGGCTCCATCCCAGGACCCTGAAATTATGAGCTGAGCCGAAGGCAGAGGCCTAAACCACTGAGCCACCCAGGAGCCCCATATCTGGTCATTTTTAATCAACGTGGATTTGCTGCATCAAATAGTTCCTTCTTCTTCAAATATAAATATATAAATATATTGATCAAGTCACACGCATGTGTTAGGAGAATGTCATACCTTTAGTAGCTAACTTGAAATCTTGGCCATTGGTTATGATTTTTGTTTTGGTTTGATTTGGTTCAGTTTCTGTAATTTTAAAAATCCCTCCAGCCCTTGGCTCTGTCTGACCTGATTGCTTTCAGCTGTTTCTGCAACAAAGTTGTCCCAGCAGCGAAAACTCTCATTGTTTACAGTGGCGCCCCCTTCTGAACACTTTGTTAATAAAAAGCTCTTTCTTTTCTTTTCTTTTTTTTTTTTTTGGCTATGGTAAATGTGGAACAACAGTGAGGTATTTCAAAGAGGTGAACCACAGATAAAGTTCTCTAAGGGTGGGGTGAGGGTTACTCAAAAAGGAACTTGACAAGGCTTTTAAAGATATCGACAATCATTATAACATAAAGTGACTGATTGTTACCATGCTCTTAACTGGGCAAACACTTGTTGGCTTCCAAGATAGACTAACATAGTTGAGATGGTTCTAGCGGCCTTCTAGCACAGGGTCTCATGAGGCAGGGATTCTAGCCACTGGCTGTGCATGGCATGAGGCCTGTTAGTGATTCTATTTTTTCCTCTGCTGAATGGGCCTTTCTACATTCCATGTCCTTTCTACCCCAGTAAATAATGCGGCGATTCTCTCAGTGAGTTGTACTTTTGGTTTAAGCAGCCAACTGTCTCTAAAAAAGGACTTTTGTATAAAGTCCTTTAAAAAAAAAGTCCTTTCAAAATAAATTTTTTTTATCTTTTATTTTTTAATCCCATATATTTACTCTGATCGTGGAACTTTGTCATTTTGACCTTCTCTGCTGATTAAAATATTCTCACTAAAATGTTAGTTATTTGCAGGTACTTGCACTGTAGACATTCTTTCCATATTTTTTAAAAAATCCATTCACGATTCTTAGTGAAAATCCCGGGAATCTGAAAGACTACCATTTGCTATTCATCGAACAGTTACTGTCTCCACTAAGTGACAAGGTTTCAGAGAACGTGAGCTCACAGAGATGTAAACTTTTTTCCACTTTCTGCTACCATGTTTATTTCTATGTTATTCAGAGGAGCCTTCTTTGTAGAAACATATTATCCCTCTTTTATAAAGCTGAATTTAAATTCTGTCCCTTCATTCCCCACAAAGCTTAAAAAGCCAAGCAAATTTTGTTCCATTTTTTAAGAGCCCATAGATGGCATTTTTTTAATGTTGCATTTTTGAGTTTTCATCACTCTTTATGTTACTTCTACCTCACAGATAAACAATTGCTAATGACAATGTGAACTTCCTACAAATGTGCAATCATAATCCCTAGGTACACATTACTGAAGTTCTTCGTTCCCTTTAAACATTATTTCTCTCTTGATATGCATCCTTGTTTTGTATTATATTGCATTATAAAGTTTTTTTTTTAACAGACTGCATTTTTTAGAGTAGTTTGGGGATCAAAGTAAAATTCCCTTTCCCCACATACACACAGCCTTCTCCATTATCTACATCCTGTACCACGATGATAATTTTTCATGCTCACTGACCCTACACTGACACATCATTATCACCCCAAAGTCCACAGTTTACATTAGAGTTCACTCTTGGTGGGGCACCAGGGTGGCTCAGTGGGTTAAGGCTTCTGCCTTCGGCTCAGGTCATAATCTCACGGTCCTGGGATCGAGCCCCAGACCACACTTTCTGCTTGGCAGGGAGCCTGCTTTCCCCCAACCCCTGCTTTCCCCACCTGCCTCTCTGCCTGCTTTGTTGCCTGTCAAATAAATAAATAAAATCTTAAAAAAAACTTTTCTCATAGAGTTCACTCTTGGTATAGTGTCTTATGCATTTTGACAACTGTGTAGCGATATATATCTAAAATATCATACATATCATACAGAACATTTTCACTGGCCTAAAAATCCTCTGTTCTCTGCCTGTTCATCCTCCTCCTCTCCTAACTGCTACAAACCGCTGACCTTTATACCATTTGCATAGTTCTGCCTTTTCTAGAAGGTCAGATAGTTGGAACCTTGCAACATGAATCTTTTTCAAATTGACTTCTTTCACTTATTATGACGGATTTTAAGTTTGTTCCATGTCTTTTCATTGCTTGATAGCCATTTCTCTTTATCGCTGAATCATATCCCATTGTTTCAATGGACCACAGTTTATCTATCCATTCTCCTCCTGAAGGACATCTTGGTTACTTCCAACTCTTGGCACTTATGGGTAAAGCTGTTACAAACACAGGTTTATATGCAGGATTCTGTGTACACAAAGTTTTCGCTCTTTTGGGTGAGTACCAAGGAGCACGATTGCTGGATCATATGGGAAGAATATGTTTAGTTTTGTAAGAAACTGCCCAACTGTCTTCCAAAGTGGTAGCACCATTTTGGTGTTCTCACCAAAATGAATGAGAGTTTCTCTTGTTCCTCATCGTCAAAAGCATTTTATGTTGTCAGTATTTTGGATTTTAGCCATTCTAATAGATGTGTAGTGATATATCATTGTTTTATTTATTTATTTATTTTTAAAAAAGATTTTATTTATTTATTTGACAGAGAGAGATCACAGGAAGACGGAGAGGCAGTCAGAGAGAGAGAAAAAGGGAAGCAGGCTCCTGCTGAGCAGAGAGCCCAAAGTGGAACTGGATCCCAGGACCCTGAGATCATGACCTGAGCCAAAGGTAGTGGCTTAATCCACTGAGCCATCCAGGTGCCCCTCATTGTTCTTTTAATCTACAATTCCTTAATTAGACATGCTGTGGATCATCACAGCATCTTTTCATATCATTATTGCCATCTCAGTATCTTCTTAAGTGAGGTGTCTGTTCCAGTCCTTGCCAATTTTTCAATCAGGTCATTCATTTTCTTGTGTTTGAGTTTATAAATGAATAAATAATAATAATAAATAATAAATGAATGAATGAATTTATTATATATATTATATATGTTATATATTATATATATATTATATATTAAATAATAATTTATTAAAAATAAATTAAGTAATGAGGCCAAGAATTCAGAATCACAAATACTTCAGAACTAATAATAACGGCCTTCACTTGATGTTATGCTATAAGATAAATCCTACGATCAAGTTTCAATTTTAAATTCTTACAATTTTAAATTCTTAAATCCTTATGAAGAAGCATCATTTGGAGAGAGCAGTTTTCATAATTTAGCATCCATCAGCCTTTTTTAAAAGATTTTATTTATTTATTGGACACACAGAGAGAGATCACAAGTAAGCAGAGAGGCAGGCAAGCAGGGAGGGAACCAGGCTTCCTTTTGAGCAGAGCCCGATGTGGGGCTGGATCCCAGGAGCCAGAGACCATGACTTGAGATGAAGGCAGAGGCTTAAGCCAACAGCCACGTGATGAGAGAGCCCCTCAGGTGCCCCTCATCCATCAGTCTTAATTGTTTGGAGGAAAATGTGTGGATGAATAATGCCTTAGGGAGCTAATCTCTCTAAAGAATCTTCAAGTCTTTACCCTTTCAAGGTTTTTGTACAGTTCTGATGGCCTCTAAACATCCAGCTGATTTCTACAGTGGCAGGCCTATTAAAACCTGTCCTCAAACCAGGAATAGAGCTTGAAACATACCAGTCAAGAGCAACTTTGAGTCTTTTAAGGAATTTATCATCATTTCTTTGTTTTTGGTTCATATCCGAAATAGTTCCATATTACACTTGCATAATTTCTCCAGAGCTGACTTTGAAGGAGGCATTCAGTTCCAGCTAGTTCCATATTTTGGCAAGAACTATAATTCTATATATTAAAAAAAAAACATATTTTAGGGTACCTGGGTGGCTCAGTGGGTTAAAATCTCTGCCTTCGGCTCAGGTTATGAATCCAGGTTCCTGGGTCTGAGTCCCCCAGTGGGCTCTCTTCTCAGCAGGGAGCCTGCTTCCATTCCTCTCTCTCTCTGCCTGCCTCTCTGCCTTCCTGTGATCTCTGTCAAGTAAATAAATAAAATTAAAAAAAAACATATTTTATACCAGTTATTCATGTTTATTAACTAAGATATCACAATACAAATAATACAAACAGTTGCTCTTTATTAATACCTTCAACCAAGATCAAAAAAATATGTCATATTTTCTCCAAAAATTTTATATCATCTGATAGGTCAGATATATAAAAAATTACATTTAAATTTTTAAAACTATCAGCAAATATTTTCATTTAAATGCAAATTTCAAAGAAAATCTACTTTTCCAAACACGACTTTTTATCCTATTTTTTAATTAATTTTGTCGACAACTGATAAATTGTTTAGCGAGACTATAAATGTTAGATCGAAAAATATGATTAATAGATGTAGGTTCAAATTATTATGTTCCATTAAAAATGATTTAGTCTTTGATGAACATCTGTTTGGTAATGTGTTGTATCCAGATATAGTAAATTAATGACATATATAAAATTATAGGGAAATGACACCGTCCATTCCTTTATGAGTAGAGCTTTTAAAATGCTATTTGTCACAACCTGTCATCTTGTCATTATGCATTATGTAGCATTTAAAAAATGTATACTCTTCACTATGAAGTCATTAGAAATCTAAAATATGACTTTCTATGGTTTGTGTTTCCATATTCATTTATTGCCAGTTTGAACAAATCCACATGCTTTGATTCAAAGGTAATAAATTCCTCTTATTTGGAAAAATGATGTTTATTTTTGTTCTCTCACCCTTAGCAGGTGGTTTCATTTTAGCACACTTCAGAGTTATAATTTCATGCTTATTAAAAATATTTATTATGATCTACATAGAAGAATGAAACTTTTATTTTATTAAATTATTTGCCAAAAAATCTGTTATTTTTAAAAATGTATTTATTTTGAAGGGTTATTTTAGAGCATTGAGAGAGGATCTAGGAGTGTGGTATTATGCAATTTTTAAGTAGGTTTGAAATGGTTATTCATATGATTGTTTCTTTAAGGCTTTTGTCTTATTTTGGTTTTTTTTTTGTCTTATTTTGTTCATTATATGCTATAAAATATTTTGAAAGTAAATTTAAGGTATGTTTTACATAGTTTATTTTTTGGAAAAAATATTGAAATGACTTATGAAATTCAGTATAATCTCAACACTAATTTATTCTGAAATTTACCAATTGTCTACTGTCTATTATATGGCAGATATTACTTCAGACTACACTGGTAAATGAAATACTTGGCTTTGTAGAACTTTTATTTTAATGAGTGAGACAATTAAAAGCTATAAACCTTAATAAAAATTACATAGTGCATTCAAAAATGATGAGTACAATGGGAAAAAAGAAAAATTAGATCAGGGTGAGAAAAATCAAGGTTGCTAGGCAGGGGATGGGGAGTTAAGAATTTTAATAGGAAGATCAGGGTAGTTACAATGAAGCTGACAATTGAACAAAGGTATGGAAAGGTGATGAATTTGCCAAGAACTATCAGCAATAAGGTCACTCCAGACAAAGGAATTGGCTATCTTGAAGGCCATAAGGTTGGATCGTGCCTGGCATATCTGAGGAATAGCAAGGAGGCCACTGTGAGGGACTGAAGAGTAGCAGGAAAAGATGTCACAGAGGTTAAATGAGTGGCTAGATCATGTAAAAGCTTAGAAGTCATTGTAAAACTCTGGCTTTTATATTTGGAAACGTACTGTGTGATAGAATTTCTGCTAATAACTGAGAGTTCAAATGTCCATAAAATTTCAAGGATTCTTATTCTAGTAAGACAGAATAAAGAAAAAGAGTTCATATATTTTCATATGGTGTAACAAATGCTCGGAGATCCAAGTGTAGGAAGCTATGAGAGCACAGAAGAAGGCACTAAAATCACACCAATATATTTGATGACTGTGACTATATATAAATTTGTATTTTCTAGATTTTTTATAGTCATGGAATCACACAGTATATACTATTCATTGCCTGGCTTTTCTTCTCTCAGCACCATTACTTTGAGAATCTCCAATTGTAAATAGTTCATTTTGATGTTGAATAGTAATCTCTTTAATGAATAGATCATAATTTGTCTTTGCTCTATTGATGGACATTGATGAACATTTCCACAGTTTTCAATTCTTAAAAATAAAGCTGCTATGAAATTCATATACAAGTCCTTGTACGAACATAGGGTTTGTATCTCTTGGTTAAATGCCTAGAAGTAAAATGGCTATTCGTGGAACTGCAACATATTTTGCATTTAAAAAAATTTCCAAACTATTTTCCAAAGTGGTGGTATCATGATATATGCCAACAACAGTTTAGATTTTTTTTAAAGATTATTTATTTATTTATTTGACAGAGAGATTACATGTAGGCAGAGAGGCAGGCAGAGAGAGAGAGGAGGAAGCAGGCTCCCTGCTGAGCAGAGAACCCGATGTGGGACTCGATCCCTGGACTCTGGGATCATGACCTGAGCCGAAGGCAGCGGCTTAAACCACTGAGCCACCCAGGCACCCAACAGTTTAGATTTTTTGTTGCTTCTCAATCTAGCTCAGATGAAGTACAATTAGCCTTTATAATTTTAGCCATTCTAATAGATATGTAAGCATGTCTCATTATGATTTTAATTTGTATTTCTTTAATGTCTAAATGTTGAGAAATTTTTTCATGTGCTTATAAGCCATCCATATCTTTTTGCTGACATGTCTCTTCAATAATTTTCTTCACATGTAAAATTGGATACTCTGTTTGGTTATTAGTAAGGTTTTTTATTTTTATTCATTTTTTAATAATCAGAGTTGATGTCCATTATCAGATAATATAATTTGCAAAACCCTTTTCCATCTTTACGGTTTCTCAATGGAGCTTTGATAGCTGTGTCTTTCAAGAAATATGCTACTTCTTTCCTGGTACACGGAGGTATGACTAGAACATTATCAATGTCCTTTGCAAAGAAAATCATGGCTTAAGACATATGTAGTCTTCGGTTGTTGGGAGTGTTCTGTAATATCAAGCATATCTAGTTAGTTGATAATTTTGTTCAAGTCTTACATATCTTACCAATTTGATGACCATTTGTCTATATAATCTTAAAATAAAGGTGTTGAAATTTTTTTTACATTTCTCTTCTAAAGTAGAAGTTATGATTTTTGTTCTTAGTTTTTCCCTATATATCCCCAAATCTGTTATTAAGTATTAAAAGTCAAGAATTATTATACTCCCTGATGAATTCATCCTTTTACTCTTCTGTAATTTTGACTTGATCTTTATGTCTGATAATGAAATTTGCTTTAAAATCACTTTTCATTATCTTGATATAACCACCAAAGTTATAGTGTGATTAGTGTTAATATAGCATATTTATTCTTTTACTTTATAAAGCACTTCTATATTTAATCCTGTAAAAAAAAAAACAGCGTTTTAGCTCTGGAAGCATCTTTCTAAATTATCTTTTCTTTTTTTTTAATGAATCAGTAGCAATTTTTATTAAGGGACCTAAACTGAAAGTAGGTTTAGAAATTTATT
Source organism: Mustela putorius furo (assembly GCF_011764305.1). Classification (NCBI taxonomy): domain Eukaryota; kingdom Metazoa; phylum Chordata; class Mammalia; order Carnivora; family Mustelidae; genus Mustela; species Mustela putorius. The sequence continues at coordinate 109,810 of NW_025422306.1, read as the reverse complement.
TATTTATTTATTTATTTAGTAAAATATTTTATTTTGTTTATTGACAGCGAGAGAGAGAGAGAGAGAGAGGAAGCGCACAAGTGGGGGTGATCACGTGCAAAGGGAGAGGAAGAAGCAAGCTCCTTGGGGTGCAAGTAGTCCCATGCAGGGCTGGATCCCTGTACACTGGAATCATGACCTCAGCCAAATGCAAACATCTGCCTAAAGAACTGAGTCATCCAGGCACCCGTAGAAAATTAAAAAAAAAAAAAAAACCTTTTAAAAACATTTTGTTTGTTTCTTTTTTTAAAATATTTTATTTATTTGACAGACAGAGAGACAGGAAAAGGAACTATAAGCAGGGCAGAGGGAAAAGGAGAAGCAGATTTCCCACTGAGCAGAGAGCCTGATGTGGGGCTCCATCCCAGGACCCTGGGATCATGACCTGAAAGGAAGTGACACTTATGGAGGAAGCCACCAAGACACCTCTTTTCTTTGTTTTTAATATATGGCAACTGATGCTTCCCAGCCACGAGGAGCATATTACCCAATGATTAAATCTTTGATAACAACCTATTTACAAAGGTGTGTAAATATATACTTACTCAGATTTATACACTTTGTGTTTTCTTCATAGTTTGGGGCTGGACCCCATGGTCACAACACTGCTTCCAGTCTTTGCCTTCCCATCTTTTGATACCAGGTATTTGGTCAGAAAAGCAAATTAGTATCAAAATTAATAAGGCCTTGGTACCATATCTCTGGAGCAGGGGTTGCTCTTAGCCAAGGCCCAGAGCAGTGGACCTCCCCTCACTAGTGCTATAGCCCCAAGGACTAGGTCCCTGCCACCAGAACTCAGTCTTATATGTTATGCTAAGCAGACAAAACCAAAACAGGAAAGCTCCCACACATTTCACTGGCATGCCTCATCTCCCACTCCCTCGCCGTCCAGGCAGTACCAGATGCCAGGGAGGGGACTTGGTTCAACATATGGGAGGGAAGGAAGTAGTCATGAGCATGTACCTGCCTCTCTGTGCCTTTCGTTCATGAGCAGGTTGTAAGGAGGAGGAAGAGGAAGGGGAAGAGAGGGGAACATCAAGGGGTGAAGGCCTCAGGTAGGCAGCTGGCTCCTGCCAGTAGGAAAGGGACAAAGGATAAGGCAGTGAGTCTTGCAGGGAGTGTGGGGGGTAAGAGTTACAGCTTATGATGGAATCTGGACAGGAGTAATAGGGATACTAGTCATTTGAGTTCACCATTGGCAAGCTGGCTGGGTGTCATGGCAGATAGGCCTCTCTGGGCAGTGGCACATGAGAGAAGGTGGAATTCTTCTCTGAGGAGCAGGTGGAGCTTTGGGTGTTGGGAAAGCATATACAGTATTGTTCCAGGGCCAAGGACAGGTCCGGGTACTCCTGGTTGTAGGTCAAGGCCACAGTATGATCCAGGTCTTCTACCACCAGCTTGAAGGTACCACATGCCAGCCACCCCTCATTATTGTGTATAACTCTCTGGTGCACTTATTGGCTTATCCATCAAATGACTCCTTCAGCAGCTTGAAAACCACCTCCACAGGCACTCCAGGATATGGGAGGCTTCCAGAGTGAAGATTTTGCACAGGATCACCCCAAAAGACCAGAAGTCACTCTGGTCGATGTAGATCTGGTCAAACATGGCCTTAGGGCAAGGCTGAAGTCTGAGATCTTCATCATGCTGTCCTTTGCCACCAGCACTTCCCTGGTGGCCAGGCCTTGGTGTATGCACTTCTTAGAGGCAAGGTACTCCATGCCTCAGGCTACCTGATAGGCAAAGGATACCAGGTCCTTGGAGGAGAGCTGCTCTGCTGCATTGTGGCTGATATTGTAACAGTACTCCAGGTCAGGAGGCCTCTGGGCCTGCAGGTACTCCTGTATGTTGTCTTTGGAGGCATATTCCATGAGAGTGTACAAAGGACCGTCCTGTGTGCAGGACCCAGAAGGTTGATGGTGTCCTTGTGCTGTCCAATCATCTTCATCATCTCCATTTCTGAGATTAGGTTTGACAGGTCTTTCTCTGTTGGATCTTACTTCAACATCTTCACAGACACTTTAGTCAAATGGTTGGATTTGTCTTTCCAGCCCTATTGCCTCCTCCAACACCACCTGCCCAAAGTAGGCCTGTCTTAGGGGTCTGCCTAAACTGCCTACAACCAGCCTGTCTCAAGGCAGTTATGAACTCTAGATTATCCTCAAAAACATTAAACCACAAGCTAAAAATTCTCTTCACTAGGTCTCTGTCGCAGGTCTAATTTTCTTATCTTTCTTATCTTTCATCATTTATCTTTTTCCTAATTCTTATTTTCAGTATAGTTTATTTTGCTTCCAGGTGTTTCCCCTGGTTTCTGTATGCTGTTTCATAGGGAAAAATTTTCCTGTCATAAAATTATGTCTTGAGCATTCATTACATCTCTCAGTTAAAATGGGTTCTTTTATGGTATGGATTCATTTGAGTTTTCTCAAAATGGGAAGAATTTTCTAAATGGTGTTTTCCTCAAGGTTCAGAGTATGTCTTAGCCTCATCTTTACTCTTTTTGAAATTCACTTTCAAATTCTTGTCCCTTTTTATCTTTTTAAATTAAATTGTTTTATTTTTACTATTCTTTTATTGAGTATAGTTGATATTCAGTGTTACATTGGTTTCAGGTTTGAAATATCTCCATACATTATTCTATGATCACTACAAATATAGCCACCATCTGTCACCATATAACACTATTATAATATCATTGACTATATTCTCTACACTGTCCCATATCTCTTTTTAAAATCTCTGATTTTTATGTTTTCTGTTATTCCAATTTTAGACCATCATTTTACTTGGCTACCTCAATAAAATATGCCTGATTACACACGCTTTGATGAAAACCATAGCATTTGATTTATAGTAGTCTTCTTCTTCTTCTCCTTTTTTAAATTAACATATAATGTATTATTAGACCCAGGGGTACAGATCTGTGAATCGCCAGGTTTACACATTTCACAGCACTCACCACAGCACATACCCTCCCCAATGTTCATAACCCCACCAACCTCTTCCTACCCTCCCCACCCCCCCAGCAACTCTCAGTATGTTTTGTGAGATTAACAGTCTCTTATGGTTTGTCTCCTTTCCGATCCCATCTTGTTTCATTTACTCTTTTCCTGTCCCCCATATTGCACCTCCATTTCCTCATATCAGGGAGATCATATGATAGTGTCTTTCTTTGGTTGACTTATTTTGCTAAGCATAAGTTCCATCCATGTATCGCAAATGGCAAGATTTCATTTCTTTTGATGGCTGCATAGTATTCCATCATATATATATATATATATATATATATATATATATATATTTCATTTGTTGATGGACATCTAGGTTCTTTCCATAGTTTGGCTATTGTGGATATTGCTGCTATAAACATTTGGTGCACGTGCCCCTTTGGATCATATAGTAGTCTTCTTTACCTCTATCAGAACCCCAGGAAGCTTTATTTATTTATTTACTCACATAAACAGATGATCCAACACGACGTTTTTTGATGTTCAAATGTATTATAATGTCTTACCGCTTAACACTATGCTTACTGCTCTCTTTCAATGTCTGACTAAATCCTCATCATCACTATGCCATTTAATCAGAAAGAACATTTGAACTCAGAGTTCTCTCCATATCAGGGAATGAAGACTCCACCCTTCTGTTTGTGCAGGTAAAATAAATGTTGATATTGTCTGTCCTGCACATACTCCATCCTGTTCACCAGAATATTCACCATCCAAATATATACAAAATAAAAACCATACCTCACCACTTCTATTACCACTCAGCATGCTAAAAACACCATCATATGTTCCTGAATTATTGACTTGATTGATAACTCCACTTCCACACAACTGCACTCCTTTCTCCCTGCAATTTATTTTGGTACAGCAACTTAACCTAAAAATCAAGTCTGATGATTTTATTCTGCTGTTGAAAGTCTTTTGGTATCTTCCCCTTTCATATTAAATAAAAACTGAAGGCGTTTCAATGTACTAGAAGGTCACGCATCAATACGTTCTTCCTCTCTCCACCACTATGAACTCCTCATTGGCCTCCTTGCTTTTCCTCAAAAGTAACAGACCAGCTGTTCACACAAAGTCTATATACTTACTTGCTCTGCCTAGAGCAATCTTTTCCTTTAATATGTATATAACACCCTCCTTCACTTCCTGGGTCTTTGTGCAAATAACATCTCATAAATGAGATATAACCACCCAACACAAAATAAAATTAACTTTCCTCCCAGCATTCTCCAATGGCTTTTACCTTTCTTGTATTTCTTTGTAACACTTATCACCATCAACCATCAATCATTATTCTATTACTGGTTTATTTTCTTATTGGAGACAGAGAGAGCGAGAATTGGGAGGGGGCACAGAGGAAGAAGAAAACACCCCACTGCCTAGAAAGCCTGCTGGGGAGTTACATCCCAGGACCCTGAGATCATGACCCAAGCCAAAGGCAGTCACTCAATGGACTGAGCCACCGAGGTGCCCCTCTATTATTGGTTTATTTCACTATTATATTTCAAAAGAATGTAAGCTCTTTGTGGTCAGGTATTTTATATGTTTTATTAATTGAAGTATTCTCAGAAAGGTAGCTGGCAGATTGTAAGGACTCACTAAACTGTATTTTGTTGTTATCATTGGGCTCTTTTATGGGCTTTACCTCTTACGCTAGAAGTCTATCCTTCAGATTTAAGCAATAAGAATAGAGCCCTGCTGCCTGTTCAAATGAGTAAAAAGCCTGTATTAAGTGGATATTTTAAAAGCTAAATGAATGGCTTAATAGTTGTATATTGGGGGAAATGGAACATATTTTCCACGGTTTAGAAGTGGAGTTCTTTTATAGAGTTCTTGTACCAGCTGACACTATTGAACGATATGGGCAGTTGTACATTACAATTATACAAACACTTTGGTAATTTATATCCTTTTTTTGTAATTCATGACTGGATCATTTAATTCCTTAGGAGCATTATAGCATTTCAACATTTCCTGTTCAATTAACTTATTGGGGTTGCTACCTTTTTTATTCAAATGGAGAAATAGTCATGATTTAATCTGAATAAAGTGTTATTGATTGTGTTGTTTTCTAGGAATGAGTCGCACATGCTAGTTTAAAAGTTTTGTTAAATTCCCAAGTCTGTCACCAATAAAAGCCTTTTGTAGATTAGTAACTTGATCAAAACAGAAAAGTTAGGTAACACTCAATTGTTATACTATCTTTGTTTCCATCTTGCATTGTAATAACACCCATATTAACTCTATTTAAGACAAGTCATCGCCAGATGGCTTTCTGGCATTGATTGCATGATATAAAATCTAATATAACTTTTTGGTTTTAGTAGCATATAAATCAATTTATAAAAATATATGTATTTGAATAAAGATAAAGTTTTAAATTATTTGGCAATAATAAACTAAACTTTTTTTTGTAAGTTTTTATTTTCTAAAATTTCATTGAGCTCTTTTGCAATAAGAAACAAGTTACAAAAAATTAAGGTTTATTTACCCCAATTCAAAATTATTAGGAATATAATCATAGAGGTTGAAGTATTTAAAATATTGAACCCAAAACATTTTATTAGGTAAATTCATGAATGCTGTGCATTCACTGTTTAAATACACTAATACTATTGATAGAATGGTAGAAGCCTAAAATCATATATTTATTAAATATTTATATCCTTATCTTTTCATGGCGTGGTAATTCATTTCTCTGGCATTAAATAATATTCCATTGTTTGCATGTACTACACTTTATTTGACCTTTCACCTATGGAAGGATATCTTGTTTGCTTCCAAGCTTTTGTCAGTTATCAATAAAACTGCTATAGACATCTTTGTGGGTATAGATTTCATCTTCTTTGGATAAATACCAAGAACTGCTACTGCTGAATCATCTGGCAAGAATATGTTTAGTTTTGTAAGAAACTGCCAAGTTGTTTTCCATTCTTTATTCTCAATAGACATGGAAGAACATTCCTGTTGCTCCACATCCTCACCAACATTTCGTGTTCTGTTGTCAGTGTTCTGGATTCTGGGTATGTACTGGTGTCTCTTTTTTGTTTTAATTTGCATTTTCCTGATGACATATGATGTGAAGCATCTTTTTATATGCTTATTTGCCATCTGTAATATTTTCTTTTTTGTGAGGTATCTCCTAAGGACTTTGGCTCATTTTTAATCAGGTTTTCTCCCCCATTGTTGAGTTTTAAGGGGTCTTTGTGTATTTTTTGATTAACAGTCCTTTGCCAGATGTGTATTTTGCAAATTTTTTCTCATAGTCTGTGCTTTGCCTTTTCATTCTCTTGGCATTGTTTCACAGAGTAGACATTTTTAAATTCTGTGCTTGTGGTTTTGAAGCTAACGTTATTTCCAAAACCAAGGTCATTTAAATTTTCTTCTATATTACCTTCTACATGTTTCATGTTTAGGTTTATAATCCAATCTGAGTTAATTTTTGTGAAGAGTGTATGATATCAGCCTGGATTTGTTTTATTTTATTATTTTATTTTATTTTTATTTTATATTTTTACATTTAGCTTCACACCATTACTCCAGAACAATTTGTTTAAAAGATTGTATTTGGCTCTCTTGTATTGCTTTTGCTTTTATATTAAATACAAAATATAATTGATAATATATATTCCGTTCCTTTAATCTAGTCTTTCTGTGGTATTACAATATCTTGCTTACAATTATCGTTATGGTATACTTTTTTTAAAAGATTTTATTTATTTATTTGACAGAGAGAGAGATCACAAATAGGCAGAGAGACAGACAGAGAGAGAGATGAGGAGAAGCAGGCTCTCTGCTGAGCAGAGATCCCTATGCGGGACTCGATCCCAGGCCCCTGGGATCATGACCTGAGCCGAAGGTAGAGGCTTAACCCACTGAGCCACCCAGGCGCCCTATCGTTATGGTAAACTTTGAAGTCAGTCCGCAGTCTTTTTTCTCCTTTAACACTATGTTGAATATTGTGAGTCTTTGCCTCTCCATATAAACTTTAAAATAAGTTTGTTAATATTAAGCAAAATGAGACCTCAAGGATCTGAGAGATGTCTAAGAAGTACTTGATACATCCCTTGGGTATGGTTTATTGAAGTGTCCACCTGTCTGAAAGCTGGGGAATCTAGATAAGGGAGGAAAAATTAGTTATGATAAAACATATCAACAAACATGAATAAATTTTGTAAAACTTATTGTCATGGCTCATATAGAATATGACCAACAGAGGGACTATCAAAAGGAAAGCATCAGTTATGTTTATTGTGAAATTTTTTATTCAAAATAAAGCAATGAGAGGGGAAGACACAATGAGAAAATTACCATTTTTTAAACGGTAAACTTCTTCCCAACTGGAATAGGTTTTATATTCTAAGTAGTATATTGAAAAGTAAAACATTGGGGTGCCTGGGTGGCTCAGTGGTTGGGCTGCTGCCTTTGGCTCAGGTCATGATCTCAGGGTCCTGGGATCGAGCCCTGAATTGGGCTCACTGCTCCGCAGGAAGCCTTCTTCCCTCTCTCTCTCTCTCTCTCTCTCTCTGCCTGCCTCTCTGTTTACTTGTGATCTCTGTCTGTCAAATAAATAAATAAAATCTTTTAAAAAAAAAGAAAGAAAAGTAAAAAAAACATTTAAAAAATAAAATTTTAATTTAAAAAAATTATGTAATTTTTTTAAAAAAGGTTAAAAATAGCAGAACCATTTTTCTTATAACTGGAAAATACATTGTATATATATCTATCAAAAATAACTTGTCATGGGGGCACAGGGTGGCTCAGTGGGTTAAAGCCTCTGCCTTCGTCTCAGGTCATGATCCCAGGATCCTTGTATCAAGTCCCACATCAGGCTTTCAGCTCAACAGGGAGTCTGCTTCCTCCTCTCTCTCTGCCTGAGTCTGCATACTTGTGATCTCTGTCAAATAAATAAATAAAATCTTTTATAACAAAAATTTTAAAAAATAACTTTCATGTCTGGAATCAGGAGCATATGAAAAAAAATAATATCTGAGGACAATACTTCTGCCATGTTTTGTGCCTTGTTAATATTTTTTTAAACAGTCAGGCAACTTTTAAATTTATTGAAATACCTGTGAAGATACCAGAAGTGCCTTTTGGAGCCCTATGACTATAAAAATTAATTGCAAATATTCAAAATGTTTACTATGGTGTCACTATTTAGGGCCAACACCAAGCATGTTTTCAGAAGTAAGCATAACTGTTACTCTTCTGTAAGGCAAAAGGGCATGTTTTCAGGAGTTCCATCTGCTGTACCCAGGAGGTGAATCAAGTAATGATTTTTGTCTATAAAATAATTCACTTTTCAATCTAACATTCCTCATTCCACATTATAATAATAAAAACTAGGAGGAGACTAAAAACAAACAAACAACTACAACTACAACAACCAGCTTTTCCTTCAGTCAAAAAGTAAATATAACCTTATGAGTAGCCTGAAATTTATTTTTAAATATTTTTAAGATAAGCGTTTTTGTTACAAAACCGTATGTTTTATATTGCTAAGAAATAACAGGCAAAGTTTTATTAACTTCTAAAAAGTCTAGTTACTTTTATTTATCTATTAACTCATCTCTTTATGATGAAGTAGAACATGATCACACCTATTGTATCTACCCAAGGTTGTATGCTTTGGTTATTTCATGTTTGCTACTTCCTTGATTAATTTTTACAATATTTGATACATAATAGTATCTTTAAGTCCATCTACGGTTTCACAGAATTTGTTTGAACTTCATAAAAATGTACCATACTTTTTGCACTGTCCTTGTTTTTCTTCTCTATTAACTTATCAAGATTTATTCACTTTAGAGTGTGTAGCTATCATTTATTTTTATTCCTCCATAATGCTATGTTTACAAATTTTGTATTTATCTGTACCTTTAAAAATATCTAATCTTAATTATATACCATTTCTCATCTCACGTAACACTCATGTTACTTCTACACTTATCAGATATTATGTAACTGAAAACCACAACTCAGCAACAATATAGCACCATTTTTCAAAAATTAAATGGCTTACCAGAATTCTTTAATTCTATCCTTTATTTGTATTAGATGACCCTTTACTCTGGTATTTGGCATTGTTCATATGGAGGAAAGCTTATAAGTTGATATTCCATAAATAGAAGGATTTATTATGATTGATTAATTATTTTCATTTAGAATGCATAGAATATGGTTGATTTAATATTTCTTTCTTAATCTCTGCCTGGAACATAGTGCTATCTATGTAATAGCCACTAAAATATTAAGTTAATTACCTAGACTTTAAAAAACTTCATATGAATAGGAATAACATACAGAACTCTTTCTCAGATTGGGACACCTGGGTGGCTCAGTCAGTTTAAACGCCTGAGCCTTTAGCTCAGGTCATGATCTTAGGGTCCTGGGACTCAGTTCTGCAACAGATTCCCTGCTTAGCGCGGGGAGTTTGCTTCTTCCCTCACCCTGCTGCTCCCCCTGCTTGTTGCTCTCTCTTCACTCTCTCTCTTACAAATAAATAAAATTAAAAAAATGAATTCTTCTCAAATAGCTAATATAGAATATCGTCTTTGTATTCATCAAAGGGAAAGTGCCATATAATAAATGAAATTCAGACTACTTCAAATTCATTTTTTAACCAGTAAGAAAGTACTGGAAATCAAGCCAAAAATGTCTTTAATGAATCAAAGAAATAGATTTGATTTTCAATATCTAAATGTTTCTAAAATAAATTGCAAGATTTTTATACTAGATATCAGTGTAAATATTCATTTATACAAGGATATTCTAAAAATAAAACCTGAGAAAACTACTTGACATATATGATGACAAAAAACGAGTTTGACAAAAGTCAGTTTGGGTAAAACTTACAACACCTACCACCTGAAACTCTAGTTCTATAATTTAATTATTTTAATTTACAAAAATACAAAAAATAATATATCAGAGTAAGTGTATTGATAGCTTTGAAGGTATGCGCCTGGTTGTGCACTGTTTACTATTGAAAGGGCAAATCAAATATGTGATGCTTATGGTGTGACTATATTATTAAAATTCAACAAGTTCAGAAGCTAACGAGGAATAGAATAAAGACAAAAGATGACCCTTACTTATCCTAAAGATAGACAATGGTATATATGTGCTAGTTGGGGAGAGCATCCAGTCAGTAGATGGAGGATGTGGTAGTGGAAAAAAAAAAGACACAAAAAAACGTTTTGGTTGAATGTTTTAGCACTATATTTAACAAAGTGAAATTGTGTGTTAAACAGCCTTGAATAAAATCCAAAAAATATTTTCAATTCATTGAAGATTATTTAGGAAAAACTTGAAAAATACAAAAACTTGATAAGGATTCCAATAAAAGATTCATAAGCAATACAAGTTTCAGAATTTTTAGTATATTTTCCCTAGAAAGCCATTTGATTTAAATTAAAAAGAATGCTATTTACCTGCCACTTAAAATAAGAGGAAATTATTTGGTTTTGTAATAAGTCAATAAAATAAATTAACATATCTTGAGAAAACAGATATGCACACTAAGTTAAAAATAATAGTGCTTAAGCTGTTCAGCAAACATTTGTAAAATTCCTTTGCCATCAGCTAGCTCTGGAGTTCTGCTAGGTGAGTAAGGCCATGTATTTTACTGCTCAGAGTACTGACGCAAATCAATTGTCCCCTTCACTTCCATTTTTTTTGCCGTTGATATGTCATGCTATGTTGTTTAGAGATACATAGATGGCCCTACATGAAGGCCTTTTTTTTTTGTGTGTATATGGGTGACTGTGATTTAACTTTCAAATCAGATGGCTCCTGATTTACAATGATTCAACTTATGATATATTTGGCAATGATGTGAAAGTGAAAGTGATTCAGTAGAAACTGTACTTTGAATTTTGAATTTGGGTCTTTATAAAAAGGGGCCAGTGACATGTGGTATGGTGCCGTCTTGTGATGCTGGGCAGGGGCAGTGAGCCACAGCTCCCAGCCAGCTAGAAGATTACAGGGGTGAACACCTGATATTCTTACAAACCATTCTATATATAAACCATTCTTCTTCTTTTTTTTAGTGTAATATTTAATAAATTGCATATGATATTTGATACTTTGTTATAAAATAGGCTTTGCTTAAGATGATTTTGGCCCAAATGCAGGCAAATGTAAGTGTTCTGAGTATGTTTAAATAAGCTTAAGGTAAGCTATGATATTTGATAGTGTTTAGGGGGTATTTAAATGCATTTCAATTTTGTATGGTTTTCTCTGTACATAGCCCCCTTGTAAGCTGAGGAACATCTCTATATGTATATGTAGCCTTGGTATGGCTTACATATTATTGGCATGAAACATCTAGAACAGTAGGTGTGCCATATAATTGTCTACAACATCAAACAAGTTTCTTGAAAAACTTGTGCCAAAGGGGTTATGTTTTTAAGGATTCTTATTTCAGAAGGGTTCTCTCAAACGTAAGATTTTTTTCAGAAGTTAAGTGAAAATCTGACCAGACTAAACATTTTTTTTCCATTTTCCCTAGTGAGCAAAGATAGCTAAAATCTATCTGCCGTTTCCAACACTGTACTCAACGACTATAATTCTAATTTAAGAACAGATTATTTATGTCAAAACCACATGTTGGCCTAATCTTACACAATATTTCATAAATCTCACTCAGAGCCTTGGACACTTTTATTTGTTGAGTCCTATATGGGTACTATGGACATTCATCTCCTTTGACCTCATAGCTTCATGTATGTCTCTATACTTTTGAAAAAATTACATGCATCATAGTTCCATTGTAAAATGTCTGGGTTATAAAAAGTGCGATGCTATCAAATTGTAATAAGAACATACAAATGGGGGGCGCCTGGGTGGCTCAGCGGGTTAAGCCGCTGCCTTCGGCTCAGGTCATGATCTCAGGGTCCAGGGATCGAGTCCCGCATCGGGCACTCTGCTCAGCGGGGAGCCTGCTTCCCTCTCTCTCTCTCTCTCTCTCTCTGCCTCTGCCTCTCCATCTACTTGTGATTTTCTCTCTGTCAAATAAATAAATAAAATTTTAAAAAAAAAGAACATAAAAATGATCTGATGTAATGAACGGGGCCAGATTGCTAGATATCAAATATGCATAAATAAATAAATAAATAATAAATAAATAAATAAAAGCTCAAGTGTTGGTATAAAGCTATTATGCTTTTCAAAACCCCGAACTATAATTCATGTATCGTGGTCATTCTTTATCAGATCAAACAGGAGAGAGGTGGCAGAAAAACGCACTTTCAGGTTAATTTTTTTTACAAGGAAGATGGACTTATGAACCTACTTTGTTATTCCCTTTCATTCAATTTCCCTGTACCTCCTTTTCTATAAATTGTAACGGTAACCCATCATTATTTTTTATTTTTGGCACGTGCTTTGTGAACAATAAAGTGTACGCTATAAATGGGAGTGCTTTTCTTTTTTTGCAGTTTACAAAAAAACTAATTTTTTAAATTTATTTTTTATTTTATTTTCAGCATAACCGTATATCATTCTTTTTGCACCACACCCAGTGCTCCATGCAAGCAGTGCCCTCTATAATACCCACCACCTGGTAACCCCAACCCCCAACCCCCCGCCCCTTCAAAAACCCTCAGATTGTTTTTCAGAGTCCATAGTCTCTGGGTTTGGTTCAGCTCCCCTTCCAATTTCTCCCACCTCCCTTCTCCTCTCTAACTCCCCATGTCCACACGAAAAACTAATTTAAAAAACATTCATCCACCAGAGTACCCAAAGGGCTCCCACATAAACTATCTGTTCGTTACATTATGTCATTCTGCTTTTTGCTTCTATTGCTGTCCAAACAATGTTTTAAAACATTCTTTAAAATGGGCCTTTTTAACAAGATTTTTACAAAGGATTTAATTTATTCATTTTTGTCAGAGAGATAGCACAAGCAGAGGGAGGAGGCAGGCACCTGAAGCAGAGTGGGAAGCAGGCTCCTGGTAAGCAAGAAGCCTGATGGGGGACTCAATCCCAGGATGCTGGGATTATGACCCGAGCTGGAGGTAAACAATTAACCAACTGAGCCATCCATGTGTCCCTGAAATGGGCATTTTTGACAGTTCCTGATAGCACCTACACACTCATGAATCTCAGATTCATGATATATGGGGCTAGTGGACTTGACAATCATGGAGTCAAGCATGCTGGATTTGACTCACGGGCCTGTCACTGTGAATTTGGGTGGCTGCTAAACTTGCTACATAGAAACCCAAGCATGTAAGAATTTGCAGGATTGTGACATTTCAGTGGTATAATGTATACATAAAAATACCTAAACCAGTGTCTCTCACAAATTAGGTCCAAATAGACCAGCTCCCTTCCTGCCTTCATTCTGTCCTTGGAATTCCGTCCCTTGGGAGAAGTTCCTACTGCCTTTGTTACAAGAAATGAACGATATTTACTACACTGTTGGTGCATAGCATGGATCAATACATTGAGTGATAGTATTAACATACTTCTTGAACTTCCCATTGCCCCCCAAGCACCAAATAAAATGTCATGCTCTGGGGAAACCAAAGTGAGAGGGTCCCCAACTTTTAGGAGTTATGGACAGGAGAGAGATGCAAATACTGTGTCAGTGTAGAACCAGGGTAACTAATGTTTAAACCAGGAAGAGAATGTGTGTGGAAGAAAGGCACTGATGATGTTTAAAGCCATTTGGCTGCATGGTGACTACCCTCAGACTGACAATTTGCCATGAAAGCTTCCAGGCAAATTTGAGATCTTTATTAGTGACAATATGGCTATAGCCTTAAGGGGAAGAAAAAAAACCAAAAACCAAAAACCAAAACACACATACACACAAACTGTTGGTCTTGTGTCTTTTCACAAATAATGACAGTTATCAGAAATTTTATCTTTAAATGGGGAAAACAGCAACTGAAAATGTATTTCATTTGATTCATCACAGAATATGGTGTTTTTGTTCATTTCACACCATTTTTGTTAAGTTTTATTTAAATTAATGCAATCTGAGATAAAATGTTAATATTCCTGAGGGTATGGACATTGTATACAAATGAACCCAGCTAAGTGGGCTCCTGGACAGGGTCTGATCTATTTATAAAAGTAGCTGGAGCTAAGTGGTTTGTTCCAGAAGAAGATAACGCCTTCCCTCCGTTGCATTTGCCTTCTACAGCCTAAGTGGGAGTTAATACGTTCACTTGTCTCCTTAAATTTTGTCCAGAGTGTGTTAAAGCAGTCATAGGGGACCTGGGTGGTTTTGCCATCTGCCTTCTCATAACAATGCCCCAGTTTTCTCCTGGAGAATCAACGTTCCCGCTTTCAGTCCATGCACTTAGGCAGCGGCAACTTCACACTGGCTCCTGACTCTAGCAGTGGCATGTCACCCACTAATGGCCTTTGAGAACATCACTGAGTGAGCCGCGAGTTTAGTAGATGCACGAGACCTTTGCTGGGTCGGTGAGGAGGTGGGTCTCTGAATAACTAGCCCGAGATCCACTTGTGTGTGGTGGAACAAACGAGCAGTGATGTGTTGGCCAGAGTGCCCATCCTAGAGAGCCCTGAATGCCAGACAAAAGCATTTGAGACTATTTTTTCAGGCAACAGGAAGCCAGGAAGCTAGTTTTGAAAAGCATAACATGAAAATGTGTGTTTTTGGAAGATTAGTCGGGCAGCTGTGTGTACGATAGGGTGGAGGGAGGAGAGAACGCAATCCCTGAGTGCATTTAATCTTTATGATGCAGTGTAATTTATTATGAATTTGCATCCTTATCCAAATGTAAGGGAAACTCCTGTCCAAAACTGTAAATGTTTTTTGGTTGCCCTTTTTTTTTTAAAGATTGTATTTATTTATATGACACAGAGAGAGATCACAAGCAGGCAGAGAGGCAGGCAGAAAGAGAGAGAGAGATGCAGGCTCCTGGCTGAGCAGAGAGACTGATGCAAGGCTCGATCCCAGGACCCTGAAATCATGACCTGAGCCAAAGGCAGAGGCTTAACCCACTGAGCCACCCCGGTGCCCCTGGTTGCCTTTTTAAGCATTCCTTGTCTCACATGAAGTGATTACAAATTTGCAGATGTGCATTAAAATGATGTATTCCAAAATGTTAACAGAGGAATTAAAAAACTTATTAAGTAAAATATTATCATTTTTGTTGATTTGAAGCCTATTTGACAAGGGACATAGCATTCTGGTGCATATATGTAAACATGAATATTTATTTTTTTAAAAAAATGTTTATTTATTTATTTGACAGAGATCACAAGTAGGCAGAGACAGTCAGAAAGAGGGAGGGGGAAAAAGGTTCCCCGCTGAGCAGAGAACCTGATGTGGGGCTTGATCCCAGGACCCTGAGATCATGACCTGAGGTAAAGGCAGAGTCTTAACCCACTGAGCCACCCAGGTGCACCCTAAACAGGAATAATTCTTTTTTTTTTTAAGATTTTATTTATTCCTTTGAGAGAGACAGATCAGAAGTAGGCAGAGAGGAAGGCAGAGAGAGGAGGGAATCAGGCTCCCTGCCAAGCAGAGAGCCCGATGCGGGACTTGATCCGAGGACCCTGAGATCATGACCTGAGCTAAAGGCAGAAGCTTAACCCGCTGAGCCACCCAGGTGCCCCTAAACATGAATAATTCTTAAAGGTTCCTCTACTCACTTATATAGAAGCCCTTTTCCAAACAGAAGATTAAATCTCTCTTGGCTACTCCTATCAGCTTATTCTGAATTATTTTCAATCCAGAAGCATGAACTAGAAAACCACAGTTTTTACACAGTGTTTGGTTTTCCACCAAGAGAATCACATAATTTGTGGTAATTCAGTGTGGTGTGTTGCTAAAAGCATTTCCAAAGCTGTGGATACAAGAGGGTAGTGCAGAGAGGTAAGGAAACAGGAAAAAAGGTATGGCTCTCTAATAAGCACTTTTTTCTAGAATTTTCCTCCAGCCTTGGTAGCTCACCACTCACAAGTGTGTGCTGGTGCCTTGATCTCATGGGCCACAGTGCTCAGCATCTTCCAGCTGCTTTTATAGTGAATACATATGTAACAATTGATTTCTTGCCCCAGACTTTGAGAGAAAAATCTGTTCAGAGGGATGGACACTCTGAACCAAAACACCAGAAAAAACACTCTCTGTAGTCTTCTTGTTAAATGAAAAAATATGGTTAAACCACTTTTGACAGTCTACTACATACAGAAAAATGTAAATCTTAATTGAAATATGTCCTCTCGGCTGTGCTTAAGCAACTGAGTCCTGAGCTTTTCAGGTTTTCAGTCTGAAAGAGTACACCTCTGGTGCTCTGAAAAGGAATAGAAAGGACACCCTGTTCAACATCTAAATTAAAGAAGAGAAATCTGTGCATTTAAGTGGGCCATATAAAATTTATCAAGCAATTATCTCCTAACACCTGGTATCCAAATTACCTGATATGCTCTCCCTACTCCTTTATTCCACGTTCTTGCCTTTTCCAGGATTCTGTCTCACATCACAACATGTCTTCTGTTATTTCCTTCTTGCAAGCTAGTTTTGTTTTCTCCATCTAAAAAAATCAACAATCATTGTGTATTTCAATTCCCATTTTCCTCAAATGCATTGATTCTTCTTATCTATTACTCTTTTTTCATACTCAGTGTCTTTGTCTTTATGGGGTTTGTACTTTGCTTTTCCCCATCCTTTACTGCCATTATATAATCAAATCTAATAACTTCGTAGAGAAAGTTAAAAATTCCTGCATAGCCACACGTGAACACAAAGTCACTGATTTTTAGCAAACCTATAAGCTAGTCAGACATCCATTCAATTCCTTTTTTTTAAAAATTTTTATTTATTTATTTGACAGAGAGAGTTGACAAGCAGGCAGAGAGGCAGGCAGAGAGAAAGGAGGAAGCAGGCTCCCTGCTGAGCAGAGAGCCCGATTTGGGGCTCGGTCCCAGGACCCTGGGATCATGACCTGAGCCAAAGACAGTGGCTTTACCCACTGAGCCACCCAGGCGTCCCTCCATTCAATTTCTTAACTGAGTCTCAAATGCATCCTGAGTTCTAACCTAAACCTAAGTTCTACTCTTCTTACACGTTGTTATATGACCAAATTCTTTCAGTTGAGTATTTTGTAACATTTAAATATTAATCAATTGATGCTTTGTCTGTGTATTTCTAGGAAAATAATTGGAATACTGTAGATTTATTGTTATATTTATAGATTTATAATCAAAGTTTCATCAGTTGAAGTTTTTGGAAATTTCAGATATAATGATTAACCTAAAATGATACTGCCTCAAATCCCTCTGATATCAAGGCCCAACACCTGATTATAGCCAAACCTGTGGTGGATAGTTCCATGGGAAATTGCAGTTACTTAACACTGATAGCATCTCATGTTCTCTCTCTCATTTTAGAATGTGTCCAACACAACCCAAAAGTGTAGGAGGAGAGTTAATGTCCTCTGAGGACAGCTCTCAGTGAAGTGGAAATAAGAACCATAGATAAAATTGTCAGTTTTCAGGTCTTCATGAGGACAACTTAAAGAAGTTTCTCAAGACCTTTCAGTTAAAGCAAGCCTGCATTTCTATCCACAACAATTATATCAACAATGTACCTCTTTGACAAAGTTGCTTCTTCACTGTCTCACTTTCCCATTCTTTTCTACCTTGGATAATCTCCCAGATAAACTAACAGTACTCAAATCCTTTGTCCTACTCTTTGCTCTCAGGATAAATGGAGCCAAAAGACTTAGATTAATATCAAGTTCTGAATGGGATCTTAGAGCTATTTCTGTCCAGATTTTTCATAAACATAGGGACCTTTGAATTATCAGGCTATAAATAAGTTCTAAATGGAGGGGGCAAAAGCAAAAAAGTAGAAATGTTTGTGTTTTGATTTTTAATCATGATTAATTGACTTTATTGATTATTAAAAATACTAACATTATAAAAGTGTGAATCTTTGTAAAACAATGTCATAATGTAAAAAATAAGTTGCATAGTCCTTTTGAGAATATTAAACCAAGTGTTCAGGTGCCATCTAATTTCTTCTTTAATCCAGAACTTTGGTGTGCATAATCTTGAGGAATAGGATTTTGAAGTCCAGACAGACTAACAGAAAACTGATCCAAATGTGTGTGTTTATATTTCTGCTTTTGTTGTAAAATCAAAGTGTGATTGCTGGTTTAAAATGGTAAAACTAATAATGTTCATGGACTCTATTATAAATTTTCTAATTGTATGGGAAGAATCCAATAAACATAGAATTAATTGATTTGCAAATCCTCAAAGAGCTACAGGATCAGGTAGTGGTATGTTCTGATTCAACAGCATCATAATGCAGCATATTATATGTGTGGCTACCGGATATTTTCATAAATGTTTGCTAGCTAGTGCCGCCTGGGTGGCTCAGTGGGTTGGGCCGCTGACTTCGGCTCAGGTTATGATCTCAGAGTCCTGAGATCGAGTCCCACATTGGGCTCCCTGCTCAGCGGGGAGCCTGCTTCCCTCTCTCTCTCTCTCTCTGCCTGCCTCTCCATCTACTTGTGATTTCTCTCTGTCAAATAAATAAAATCTTTTTAAAAAATTAAAAAAATAAAATGATTCTGGATGGTCTTGAGCAAATGTTTCAAATTTTTTTTTCTGTGTGTGTCATAAAAGAAGGAAGCAATAGTAAATTCTTGCTGTTAATCCATGGAGCCAATAAAATCATACTGCCAACAAGAGGATGCTGACACTGTAAGAGTAGTTAACTGTCTTGAAATACTAGGCCTGGAAATAAAATTCCAATATTTCACATAACCTCGTTTTTTTTTTAAGAAAAAAACAAAACAACTATACCACTTACATTTAGGGACCTGCTGTTGTGTAACTATTTTTGAATATGTCTACTGTAAGTGTATATATATATATTTTTTTCTGTGCAATAAATTCATTTAGAGATAAATTTGGATAGCAAATTATTTTGAGGGAGGCATGGTATTTGTGGCTAGTCTTACAAGTAAAAAGGACTAAAAGAAAGAAGAAAAACATTTTTTTATTACAGCATATTTACATCTGTCCAAAGTACTTATTTACTCTAATACTGACTAATGTATAATACTGGACACAAAGAAAGAAGTTAAATGAGTTATAATTCAGTCGAAGTATAGCTGGCCATTTTAAAACTTACCCTGTATCTTTCTGGTATGAAATGTGATATCTGGCAATCTGGTCCAGTTCGTTACATCAGGTCATTTGTATGTTCTTATTACCATTTTGATAGCATAGCACATTTTATAACCCAGACATTTTACAATGGAACTATGATGCATGTATTTTCAAAAGTATAGACATACATGAAGCTATGAAGTCAAAGGAGATGATTGTCCGTAGTACCATATAGACTCAACAAATAAAAGTGTCCAAGGCTCTGAGTGAGATTTATGAATATTGTGAAAGATTAGGCCAACATGTGGTTTTGATATAAATAATCTGCTCTTAAAATAGAATTACAGTCGTTGAGAACAGTGTTGAAAACGGCAGATAGATTTTAGCTATCTTTGCTCACTAGGGAAAATGGAAAAATGTTTAGTTTGGTCAGATTTTCACTTAACTTCTGAAAAATCTTACGTTTGAGAGAACCCTTCTGAAATAAGAATCCTTAAAGACATAACCCCTTTGGCACAAGTTTTCAAGAAACTTGTTTGATGTTTTAGACAATTATATGGCACACGTACTGTTCTAGATATTTCATGCCAATAATATGTAAGCCATACCAAGGCTACATATACATATAGAGATGTTCCTCAGCTTACAAGGGGGCTATGTACAGAGAAACACATACAAAATTGAAAATGCATTTAATACCCCTAAACTATCAAATATCATAGCTTACCTTAAGCTTATTTAAACATACTCAGAACACTTACATTTGCCTGCATTTGGGCAAAATCATCTTAAGCAAAGCCTATTTTATAACAAAGTATCAAATATCATATGCAATTTATTAAATATTACACTAAAAAAAGAAGAATGGTTATATATAGAATGGTTGTAAGAATATCAGGTGTTCACCCCTGTAATCTTCTAGCTGGCTGGGAGCTGTGGCTCACTGCCCCTGCCCAGCATCACAAGACGGCACCATACCACATGTCACTGGCCCTTTTTATAAAGACCCAAATTCAAAATTCAAAGTACAGTTTCTACTGAATCACTTTCACTTTCACATCATTGCCAAATATATCATAAGTTGAATCATTGTAAATCAGGAGCCATCTGATTTGAAAGTTAAATCACAGTCACCCATATACACACAAAAAAAGGCCTTCATGTAGGGCCATCTATGTATCTCTAAACAACATAGCATGACATATCAACGGCAAAAAATGGAGGTGAAGGGGACAATTGCTTTGCGTCAGTACTCTGAGCAGTAAAATACATGGCCTTACTCATCTAGCAGAACTCCAGAGCTAGCTGATGGCAAGGAATTTTACAAATGTTTGCTGAACAGCTTAAGCACTATTATTTTTAACTTAGTGTGCATATCTGTTTTCTCAAGATATGTTAA
Source organism: Mustela putorius furo (assembly GCF_011764305.1). Lineage (NCBI taxonomy): Eukaryota > Metazoa > Chordata > Mammalia > Carnivora > Mustelidae > Mustela > Mustela putorius. The sequence goes on along the minus strand of NW_025422306.1, from coordinate 89,248 downwards.
TTTATTTTATTGACTTATTACAAAACCAAATAATTTCCTCTTATTTAAGTGGCAGGTAAATAGCATTCTTTTTAATTTAAATCAAATGGCTTTCTAGGGAAAATATACTAAAAATTCTGAAACTTGTATTGCTTATGAATCTTTTATTGGAATCCTTATCAAGTTGTATTTTTCAAGTTTTTCCTAAATAATCTTCAATGAATTGAAAATATTTTTTTGGATTTTATTCAAGGCTGTTAACACAAATTCACTTTGTTAAATATAGTGCTAAACATTCAACCACAACGTTGTGTCTTTTTTTTTCCACTACCACATCCTCCATCTACTGACTGGATTCTCTCCCCAACTAGCACATATATACCATTGTCTATCTTTAGGATAAGTAAGGGTCATCTTTTGTCTTTATTCTATTCCTCGTTAGCTTCTGAACTTGTTGAATTTTAATATAGTCACACCATAAGCATCACATATTTGATTCAGCTTTCAATAGTAAACAGTGCACAACCAGAGCATACCTACAAAGCTATCAATATACTTACTCTGATATATTATTTTTGTATTTTTGTAAATTAAAATAATTAAATTATAGAACTAGAGTTTCAGGTGGTAGGTGTTGTAAGTTTTACCCAAACTGACTTTTGTCAAACTCGTTTTTGTCATCATATATGTCAAGTAGTTTTCTCAGGTTTATATTTAGAATGTCCTTGTATAATGAATATTTACACTGATATCTAGTATAAAAATCTTGCAATTTATTTTAGAAACATTAAGATATTGAAAATCAATCTATTTCTTTAATTCATTAAAGACATTTTTGGCTTGTTTCCAGTACTTTCTTCCTGGTTAAAAAATGAATTTGAAGTAGTCTGAATTTCATTATTATATGGTACTTTCCCTTTGATGAATACAAAGACGATATTCTATATTAGCTATCTGAGAAGAATTCATTTTTTAAATTTTATTTATTTCTAAGAGAGAGAGTGAGAGAGAGCACAATCAGGGGGAGCAGCAGGGTGAGGGAGAAGCAAACTCCAGGCTAAGCAGGGAATCTGTTGCAGAACTGAGTCCCAGGACCCTAAGATCATGACCTGAGCTAAAGGCTCAGGCGTTTAACTGACTGAGCCACCCAGGTCTCCCAATCTGAGAAGAGTTCTGTATGTTATTCCTTTTCATATGAAGTTTAAAGTCTAGGTAATTAACTTAATGTTTTAGTGGCTATTACATAGATAGCACTATGTTCCAGGCAGAGAGTAAGAAAGAAATATTAAATCAACCATATTCTATGCATTCTAAATGAAAATAATTAATCAATCATAATAAATCCTTCTATTTAGGAATATCAACTTATAAGCTTTCCTCCATATGAACAATGCCAAATACCAGAATAAAGGGTTATCTAATACAAATAAAGGATAGAATTAAAGAATTCTGGTAAGCCATTTAATTTTGAAAAATGGTGCTATATTGTTGCTGAGTTGTGGTTTTCAGTTACATAATATCTGATAAGTGTAGAAGTAACATGAGTGTTACGTGAGATGAGAAATGGTATATAATTAAGATATTTTTAAAGGTACAGATAAATACAAATTTGTAAACATAGCATTATGGAGGAATAAAAATAAATGATAGCTACACACTCTAAAGTGAATAAATCTTGGAAAGTAAATAGAGAAGAAAAACAAGGACAGTGCAAAAAGTATGGTACATTTTTAAAAAGTTCAAACAAATTCTGTGAAACTGTAGATGGACTTAAAGATACTATTATGTATCAAATATTGTAAAAATTAAGCAAGGAAATAGCAAACATAAAATAACCAAAGCATACTAACTTGGGTAGATACAATAGGTGTGATCATGTTCTACTTCATAAAGAGATGAGTTAATAGATAAATAGAAGTAACTAGACTTTTTAGAAGTTAATAAAACTTTGCCTGTTATTTCTTAGCAATATAAAATATATGGTTTTCTAACAAAAACGTTTATCTTAAAAATATTTAAAAATAAATTTCAGGCTACTCATAAGGTTCATATACTTTTCCACTGAAGGAAAAGCTGGTTGTTGTAGTTGTAGTTGTTTGTTTGTTTTAGTCTCCTCCTAGTTTTTATTATTATAATGTGGAATGAGGAATGTTAGATTGAAAAGTGAATTATTTTATAGACAAAAATCATTACTTGATTCACTTCCTGGTACAGCCGATGGAACTCCTGAAAACATGCCCTTTTGCCTTACAGAAGAGTAACAGTTATGCTTACTTCTGAAACATGCTTGGTGTTGGCCCTAAATAGTGACACCATAGTAAACATTTTGAATATTTGCAATTAATTTTTATATTCATAGAGCTCCAAAAGGCACTGCTGGTATCTTAGCAGGTATTTTAATAAAGCGAAAAGTTGCCTGACTGTTTAAAAATATTAACAAGGCACAAAACATGGCAGAAGTATTGTCCTCAGATATTATTTTTTTCATATGCTCCTGATTCCAGACATGAAAGTTATTTTTTAAAATTTTTGTTATAGAAGATTTTATTTATTTATTTGACAGAGATCACAAGTAGGCAGGGTCAGGCAGAGAGAGATGGGGAAGCAGGCTCCCTGCTGAGCTGAGAGCCCGATGTGAGACTCGATCCAAGGATCCTGGGATCATGACCTGAGCCAAAGGAAGAGGCTTTAACCCACTGAGCCACCCAGGTGCCCCCATGACAAGTTATTTTTTTTAAAGATTTTATTTATTTATTTGACAGAGAGAGATTACAAGTAGGCTTAGAGGCAGGCAAAGATAGAGAGGAGGTAGCAGGCTCTCCGTTGGGCAGAGAGCCCGATGTGGGGCTCCATCCCAGGACCCTGAGATCATGACCTGAGCTGAAGGCAGCGGCTTAACCCACTGAGCCACCCAGGAGCCCGATAAGTTATTATATATATATATATATATATATATATATATATATAATGTATTTTCCAGTTATAAGAAAAATAGTTCTGCTATTTTTAAGCTTTTTAAAAAATTACATATTTTTTTAAATTAAAATTTTATTTTTTAATGTTTTACTTTACTTTTCTTTTTTTTTTAAAGATTTTATTTATTTATTTGACAGACAGAGATCACAAGTAGGCAGAGAGGCAGGCAGAGAGAGAGAGAGAGAGAAGCAGGCTTCCTGTGGAGCAGAGAGCCCAATGCAGGGCTCGATCCCAGGACCCTGAGATCATGACACGAGCCAAAGGCAGCAGCCCAAACCAATGAGCCACGAGGTGCCCCAATGTTTTACTTTTCAATATACTACTTAGAATATAAAACCTATTCCATTTTTGTAAGAAGTTTACCATTTAAAAATGGTAATTTTCTCATTGTGCCTGCCCCTCTCATTGCTTTATTTTGAATAAAAAATTTCACAATGAACATAACGGATGCTTTCCTTTTGATGGTCCCTCTGTTGGTCATATTGTATATGAGTCATGACAATTAGTTTTACAAAATTTATTGATGTTTGTTGATATGTTTTATCATAACTAATTTTCCCTCCCTTATCTAGATTCCGCAGCTTTCAGACAGGTGGACACTTCAATAAACCATACCCAAGGGATGTATCAAGTACTTCTTAGACATTCTCTCAGATCCTTGAGGTCTCATTTTGCCTAGGGATTTGCAATAGGTTCTGCCAGAGGCACCACTGTGACAACTGAAGTCCATGGTCTATCTCCTGCTAAGCTCAAGAAGTCACTGATTTCCAAGTTTATCTATACAATTAATGCATTCCAGCAAGTTCTTTTTTTTTAATATTAACAAACTTATTTTAAAGTTTATATGGAGAGGCAAAGACTCACAATATTCAACATAGTGTTGAAGGAGAACAAAGACTGAGGACTGACTTCAAAGTTTACCATAACGATGGGGCTCCTGGGTGGCTCAGTGGGTTAAGCCTCTGCCTTCGGCTCAGGTCATGATCCCAGGGGCCTGGGATCAAGTCCCGCATTGGGCTCTCTGCTCAGCAGGGAGCCTGCTTCTCCTCATCTCTCTCTCTGTCTGTCTCTCTGCCTATTTGTGATCTCTCTCTCTGTCAAATAAATAAATAAAATCTTTAAAAAAAGTATACCATAATGATAATTGTAAGCAAGATATTGTAATACCACAGAAAGACTAGATTAAAGGAACAGAATATATATTATCAATTATATTTTATATTTAATATAAAAGCAAAAGCAATAAAAGAGAGCAAAATACAATCTTTTAAACAAATGGTTCTGGAGTAATGGTGAAGCTAAATGTAAAAATATAAAATAAAAATAAAATAAAATAATAAAATAAAATAAATCCAGGCAGATATCATACACTCTTCACAAAAATTAACTCAGATTGGATTATAAACCTAAACATGAAACATGTAGAAGGTAATATAGAAGAAAATTTAAATGACCTTGGTTTTGGAAATAACTTTAGCTTCAAAAGCACAAGCACTGAATTTAAAAATGTCTACTCTGTGAAACACAATGCCAAGAGAATGAAAAGGCAAAGCACAGACTATGAGAAAGAATTTGCAAAATACACATCTGGCAAAGGACTGTTAATCAAAAATACACAAAGACCCCTTAAAACTCAACAATGGGGGAGAAACCTGATTAAAAATGAGGCAAAGACCTTAGCAGATACCTCACAAAAGAAAATATTACAGATGGCAAATAAGCATATAAAAAGATGCTTCACATCATATGTCATCAGGAAAATGCAAATTAAAACAAAAAAGAGACACCAGTACATACCCAGAATCCAGAACACTGACAACAGAACACGAAATGTTGGTGAGGATGTGGAGCAACAGGAATATTCTTCCATGTCTATTGAGAATAAAGAATGGAAAACAACTTGGCAGTTTCTTACAAAACTAAACATATTCTTCCAGATGATTCAGCAGTAGCAGTTCTTGGTATTTATCCAAAGAAGATTAAATCTATACCCACAAAGATGTCTATAGCAGTTTTATTCATAACTGACAAAAGCTTGGAAGCAACCAAGATATCCTTCCATAGGTGAAAGGTCAAATAAAGTGTAGTACATGCAAACAATGGAATATTATTTAATGCTAGAGAAATGAATTACCACGCCATGAAAAGATATGGATATAAATATTTAATAAATATTTGATTTAGGCTTCTACCAGTCTATCAATAGTATTAGTATATTTTAACAGTGAATGCTCAGCATCACTAATTTACCTAATAAAATGTTTTGGTTTCAATATTTTAAATACTTCAACCTCTATGATTATATTCCTAATAATTTTGAATTGGGGTAAATAAATCTTAATTTTTTGTAACTTGTTTCTTATTGCAAAAGAGCTCAATGAAATTAGAGAAAATAAAAATTTACAAAAAAAAAAAGTTTAGTTTACTATTGCCAAATAATTTAAAACTTTACCTTATATTCAAATACATATATTTTTCTAAATTGATTTATATGCTACTAAAACCAAAAACTTTTAGTAATATTAGATTTCATATCATGCAATCAATGCCAGAAAGCCATCTGGCGATGACATGTCTTAAATAGAGTTAAGATGGGTGTTATTACAATGCAAGATGGAAACAAAGATAGTATAACAATTGAGTGTTATATAACTTTTCTGTTTTGATCAAGTTACTAATCTACAAAAGGCTTTTATCGGTGACAGACTTGGGAATTTAACAAAACTTTTAAACTAGCATGTGCGACTCATTCCTAGAAAACAACACAATAAATAACACTTTATTTAGATTAAATCATGACTATTTCTCCATTTGAATAAAAAAGGTAGCAACCCCAATAAGTTTATTGAACAGGAAAAGTTGAAATGCTATAATGCTCCTAAGGAATTAAATGATCCAGTCATGAATTACAAAAAAAGGATATAAATTACCAAAGTGTTTGTATAATTGTAATGTACAACTGCCCATTATCATTCAATAGTGTCGGCTTGTACAAGAACTCTATAAAAGAACTCCACTTCTAAACCGTGAAAAATATGTTCTCTTTCCCCCTATATACAGCTATTAAGCCATTCATTTAGCTTTTAAAATATCCACTTAATACAGGCTTTTTACTCATTGGAACAGGCAGCAGGGCACTATTCTTATTACTTACATCTGAAGGATAGACTTCTAGCGTAAGAGGTAAAGCCCATAAAAGAGCCCAATAATAACAACAAAATAGAGTTTAGTGAGCCCTTACAATCTGCCAGCTACCTTTCTGAGAATACTTCAATTAATGAAACATATAAAATACCTGACCACAAAGAGCTTACATTCTTTTGAAATATAATAGTGAAATAAACCAATAATAGAGGGGCACCTCGGTGGCTCAGTCCTTTGAGTGACTGCCTTTGGTTTGGGTCATGATCTCAGGGTCCTGGGATGTAACTCCCCAGCAGGCTTTCTAGGCAGTGGGGTGTTTTCTTCTTCCTCTGTGCCCCCTCCCAATTCTCTCTCTCTCTGTCTCCAATAAGAAAATAAACCAGTAATAGAATAATGATTGATGGTTGATGGTGATAAGTGTTACAAAGAAATACAAGAAAGGTAAAAGCCATTGGAGAATGCTGGGAGGAAAGTTAATTTTATTTTGTGTTGGGTGGTTATATCTCATTTATGAGATGTTATTTGCACAAAGACCCAGGAAGTGAAGGAGGGTGTTATACACATATTAAAGGAAAAGATTGCTCTAGGCAGAGCAAGTAAGTATATAGACTTTGTGTGAACAGCTGGTCTGTTACTTTTGAGGAAAAGCAAGGAGGCCAATGAGGAGTTCATAGTGGTGGAGAGAGGAAGAACGTATTGATGCGTGACCTTCTAGTACATTGAAATGCCTTCAGTTTTTATTCAATATGAAAGGGGAAGATACCAAAAGACTTTCAACAGCAGAATAAAATCATCAGACTTGATTTTAAGGTTAAGTTGCTGTACCAAAATAAATTGCAGGGAGAAAGGAGTGCAGTATGTGTGGAAGTGGGGTTATCAATCAAGTCAATAATTCAGGAACATATGATGGTGTTTTTAGCATGCTGGGTGGTAATAGAAGTGGTGAGGTATGGTTTTTATTTTGTATATATTTGGATGGTGAATATTCTGGTGAACAGGATGGAGTATGTGCAGGACAGACAATATCAACATTTATTTTACCTACACAAACAGAAGGGTGGAGTCTTCATTCCCTGATATGGAGAGAACTCTGAGTTCAAATGTTCTTTCTGATTAAATGGCATAGTGATGATGAGGATTTGGTCAGATAGTGAAAGAGAACAGTAAGCATAGTGTTAAGCGGTAAGACATTATAATACATTTGAACATCAAAAAACGTTGTGTTGGATCATCTGTTTATGTGAGTAAATAAATAAATAAAGCTTCCTGGGGTTCTGATAGAGGTAAAGACTTCTATATGATCCAAAGGGGCACGTGCACCAAATGTTTATAGCAGCAATATCCACAATAGCCAAACTATGGAAAGAACCTAGATGTCCATCAAAAAATGAATTATATATATATATATATATATATATATATATATATATATATGATTGAATACTATGCAGCCATCAAAAGAAATGAAATCTTGCCATTTGCGATGACATGGATGGAACTAGAGGGTATTATGCTTAGCAAAATAAGTCAACCAGAGAAAAACACTATCATATGATTTCCCTTATATGAGGAAATGGAGGTGCAATGTGGGGTGTTTGGGGGACAGGAAAAGAGTAAATGAAAGAAGATGGGATCGAGAGGGAGACAAAGCACAAGGGACTCTTAATCTCACAAAACAAACTGAGAGTTGCCATGGGGGTGGGGAGGGTAGTGAGAGGGTGGTAGGGTTATGAACATTGGGGAGGGTATGTGCTGTGGTGAGTGCTGTGAAGTGTGTAAACCTGACAAATCACAGACCTGTACCCCTGGGGCTAATAATACATTATATGTTAATTTAAAAAAGAAGAAGAAGAAGAAGACTACTATAAATCAAATGCTATGGTTTTCAGCAAAGTGTGTGTAATCAGGCATATTTTATTAAAGTAACCAAGTAAAATGATGGTCAAAAATTGTAATAACAAAAACATAAAAATCAGAGATTTTAAAAAGAGATATGGGACAGTGTAGAGAATATAGTCAATGATATTATAATAGTGTTATATGGTGACAGATGGTGGCTATATTTGTAGTGATCATAGAATAATGTATGGAGATATTGAAAACCTGAAACCAATGTAACACTGAATATCAACTATACTCAAATAAAAGAATAGTAAAAATAAAACATTTTAATTTAAAAAGATAAAAAGAGGGACAAGAATTGGAAAAGTGAATTTCAAAAAGAGTAAAGATGAGGCTAAGACATACTCTGAACCTTGAGGAAAACACCATTTTGAAAATTCTTCCCATTTTGAGAAAACCCAAATGAATCAATACCATAAAAGAACCCATTTTAACTGAGAGATGTAATGAATGCTCAAGAAATAATTTTATGACAGGATAATTCTTCCCTATGAAACAGCATACAGAAACCAGGGGAAACACCTGGAAGCAAAATAAACTATACTGAAAATAAGAATTAGGAAAAAGATAAATGATGAAAGATAAGAAAATTAGACCTGCGACAGAGACCTAGTGAAGAGAATTTTTAGCTTGTGGTTTAATGTTTTTGAGGATAATCTAGAGTTCATAACTGCCTTGAGGCAGGCTGGTTGTAGGTAGTTTAGGCAGAACCATAAGACACGCCTACTTTGGGCAGGTGGTGTTGGAGGAGGCCATTGGGCTGGACAAAGACAAATCCAACCATTTGACTAAAGTGTCTGTGAAGATGTTGAAGTCAGATGCAACAGAGAAAGACCTGTCAAACCTAATCTCAGAAATGGAGATGATGAAGATGATTGGACAGCACAAGGACACCATCAACCTGCTGGGTCCTGCACACAGGACGGTCCTTTGTACACTCTCATGGAATATGCCTCCAAAGACAACATACAGGAGTACCTGCAGGCCCAGAGGCCTCCTGAACTGGAGTACTGTTACAATATCAGCCACAATGCAGCAGAGCAACTGTCCTCCAAGGACCTGGTATCCTGTGCCCATCAGGTAGCCTGAGGCATGGGGTACCTTGCCTCCAAGAAGTGCATACACGAAGACCTGGCCACCAGGGAAGTGCTGGTGACAAAGGACAACATGATGAAGAGCTCAGACTTCAGCCTTGCCAGAGATATCACCACATCAGTTACTATAAAAAGACAACCAACAGTGGACTGTCTGTGAAGTGGATGGTCTCTAAGGCCATGTTTGACCAGATCTACATCGACCAGAGTGACTTCTGGTCTTTTGGGTTGATCCTGTGCAAAATCTACACTCTGGAAGCCTCCCATATCCTGGAGTGCCTATGGAGGTGGTTTTAAAGTTGCTGAAGGAGTCATTTGATGGATAAGCCAATAGGTGCACCAGAGAGTTATACACAATAATGAGGGGTGGCTGGCATGTGGTACCTTCAATCTGCTGGTAGAAGACCTGGATCATACTGTGGCCTTGACCTACAACCAGGAGTACCCGGACCTGTCCTTGGCCCTGGAACAATACTGTCTATGCTTTCCCAACACCCAAAGCTCCACCTGCTCCTCAGAGAAGAATTCCACCTTCTCTCATGTGCCATTGCCCAGGGAGGCCTATCTGCCCTGACACCCAGCCCAGCTTGCCAATGGTGGACTCAAATGACTAGTATCCCTATTACTCCTGTCCAGATTCCGTCATAAGCTATAACCCTTACCCCCCACCCTCCCTGCAAGACTCACTGCCTTCTCCTTTGTCCCTTTCCTACTGGCAGGAGCCAGCTGCCTACCTGAGGCCTTCACCCCTTGAAGTTCACCTCTCTTCCCCTTCCTCTTCCTCCTCCTTACAACCTGCTCATGAAAGAAAGGCACAGAGAGGCAGGTACTTGCTCGTGGCTACTTCCTTCCCTCCCATATGTTGGACCAAGACCCCTCCCTGGCATCTGGTACTGCCTGGACGTCGAGGGAGTGGGAGATGAGGCATGCCAGTGAAAGCTGTCGGAGCTTTCCTGTTTTGGTTTTGTCTGCTTAGCATAACATGTAAGACTGAGTTCTGGTGGCAGGGACCTAGTCCTTGGGGCTATAGCACTAGCGAGGGGAGGTCAACTGCTCTGGGCCTTGGCTAAGAGCAACTCCTGCTCCAGAGATATGGTGCCAAGGGCTTATTAATTTTGATACTAATTTGCTTTTCGGACCAAATACCTGGTATCAAAAGATGGGAAGGCAAAGACTGGAAGCAGTGTTGTGACCATGGGGTCCAGCCCCAAACTATGAAGAAAACACAAAGTGTATAAATCTGAGTAAGTATATATTTACACACCTCTTTAAATAGGTTGTTATCAAAGATTTATTCAATGGGTAATATGCTCCTCGTGGCTGGGAAGCATCAGTTGCCATATATTAAAAACAAAGAAAAGAGGTGTCTGGGTGGCTTCCTCCATAAGTGTCACTTCCTTTCAGGTCATGATCCCAGGGTCCTGGGATGGAGCCCCACATCAGGCTCTCTGCTCAGTGGGAAACCTGCTTCTCCTTTTCCCTCTGCCCTGCTTATAGTTCCTATTCCTGTCTCTCTGTCTGTCAAATAAATAAAATATTTAAAAAAAGAAACAAACAAAATGTTTTTAAAAGGTCTTTTTTTTTTTTTTTTTTAATTTTCTAGGGGTGCCTGGATGACTCAGTTGTTTAAGCAGATATTTGCCTTTGGCTGAGGTCATGATTCCAGTGTACAGGGATCCAGCCCTGCATGGAACTACTTGCACCCCAAGGAGCTTGCTTCTTCCTCTCCCTTTGCACGTGATTCCTCCCGCTTGTGCACTTCCTCTCTCTCTCTCTCTCTTGCTGTCAATAAACAAAATAAAATCTTTTACTAAATAAATAAATAAATAAACCTACTTTCAGTTTAGGTCCCTTAACAATAATTGCTACTGCTTCATTTAAAAAAAAAAAAAAAGATAATTTAGAACGATGCTTCCAGAGCTAAAAATCTGTTTTTTTTTTTTTCAGGATTAAATATAGAAGTGCTTTATAAAGTAAAAGAAAAACTATGCTATATTAACACTAATCACACTATAACTTTGGTGGTTATATCAAGATAATTAAAAGTGATTTTAAAGCAAATTTCATTATCAGACATAAAGATCAAGTCAAAATTACAGAAGAGTAAAAGGATGAATTCATCAGGGAGTATAATAATTCTTGACTTTTAATACTTAATAACAGATTTGGGGATATATAGGGAAAAACTAATAAGAAAAATCATAAGTTCTACATTAGAAGAGAAACGGAAAAAAGTTTCAACACCTTTATCATAAGATTATATAGACAAATGGTCATCAAATTGGTAAGATATGTAAGACTTGAACAAAATTATCAACTAACTAGATATGCTTGATATTACAGAACACTCCCAACAACCGCAGACTACATATATCTTAAGCCATGATTTTCTTTGCAAAGGTCAACATTGATAATGTTCTAGTCATACCTCCGTGTACCAGGAAAGAAGTAGAACATTTCTTGAAAGACACAGCTATCAAAGCTCCATTGAGAAACCGTAAAGATGGAGAAGGGATTTGCAAATTATATATCTGATAATGGACATCTCCTCTGATTATTAAAAAATGAAAATAATAAAAAACCTTACTAATAACCAAACAGAGTAACCAATTTTACATGTGAAGGAAATTATTGAAGAGACATGTCACCAAAAGGATATGGATGGCTTATAAGCACATGACAAATTTCTCAACATTTAGACATTAAAGAAATACAAATTTAAATCATAATGAGACATGCTTACATATCTATTAGAATGGCTAAAATTATAAAGGCTAATTGTACTTCGTCTGAGCTAGATTGAGAAGCAACAAAAAATCTAAACTGTTGTTGGCATATATCATGATACCACCACTTTGGAAAATAGTTTGGAAATTTTTTTAAATGCAAAATATGTTGCAGTTACACAAATAGCCATTTTACTTCTAGGCATTTAACCAAGAGAAACAAACCCTATGTTCATACAAGGCTTTGTATATGAATTTCATAGCAGCTTTATTTTTAAGAATTGAAAACAGTGGAAATGTCCATCAATGTCCATCAATAGAGCAAAGACAAATTATGATCTATTCATTAAAGAGATTACTGTTCAACATCAATATGAACTATTTACAATTGGAGATTCTCAAAGTAATGGTGCTGAGAAAAGAAAAGCCAGGCAATGAATAGTATATACTGTGTGATTCCATGACTATAAAAAATCTAGAAAATACAAATTTATATATAGTCACAGTCATCAAATATGTTGGTGTGATTTTAGTGCCTTCTTCTGTGCTCCCATAGCTTCCTACACTTGGATCTCCGAGCATTTGTTACACCATGTGAAAATATATGAACTCTTTTTCTTTATTCTGTCTTACAAGAAAAAGAATCTTTGAAATTTTATGGACATTTGAACTCTCAGTTATTAGCAGAAATTCTATCACACAGTAAGTTTCCAAATATAAAAGCCAGAGTTTTACAATGACTTCTAAGCTTTTACATGATCTAGCCACTCATTTAACCTCTGTGACCTCTTTCCCTTCTACTCTTCAGTCCCTCACAGTGGCCTCCTTGCTATTCCTCAGATATGCCAGGCACGATCCAACCTTATGGTTTTCAAGATAGCCAATTCCTTTGTCTGGAGTGACCTTATTGCTGATAGTTCTGGGCAAATTCATCACCTTTCCATACCTTTGTTCAATTGTCAGCTTCATTGTAACTATCCTGATGTTGCTATTAAAATTCTTAACTCCCCATCCCCTGCCTAGCAACCTTGATTTTTCTCACCCTGATCTAAGTTTTCTTTTTCCCCATTGTACTCATCATTTTTGAATGCACTATGCAATTTTTATTAAGGTTTATAGCTTTTAATTGTCTCACTCATTAAAATAAAAGTTCTACAAAGCCAAGTATTTCATTTACCAGTGTAGTCTGAAGTAATATCTGCCATATAATAGGTTCAGTAGACAATTGGTAAATTTCAGAAAAAATTAATGTTGAGAGTATACTGAATTTCATAAGTCATTTCAATATTTTTTTCCAAAAAATAAACTATGTAAACATACCTTAAAATTACTTTCAAAATATTTTATAGCATATAATGGACAATATACATAATCCTTAAAGAAACAATCATATAAATAACCATTTCATACCTACTTAAAAATTGCATAATACCACACACCTAGATCCTCTCTGAATGCTCTAAAATAACCCTTCAAAGGAAATACATTTTTAAAAATAACAGATTTGTTGGCAAATAATTTAATAAAATAAAAGTTTCATTCATCTATGTAGATCATAATAAATGTTTTTAATAAGCATGAAATTATAACTCTGAAGTGTGCTAAAATGAAACCATCTGCTAAGGGTGAGAGAACAAAAATAAACATAATTTTTCCAAATAAGAGGAATTTATTACCTTTGAATCAAAGCATGTGGATTTGTTCAAACTGGCAATAAAGGAATATGGAAACACAAACCATGGAAAGTCATATTTTAGATTTCTAAAAGACTTCAAAGTGAAGAGTATACATTTTCTAAATGTTACATAATGCTACATAATGACAAGATGACAGGTTGTGACAAATAGCATTTTAAAAGCTCTACTCATAATGGAACGGAAGGTGTCATTTCCTTATAATTTTATATATGTCATTAATTTACTATATCTGGATACAGCATATTACCAAACAGATGTTCATCAAAGACTAAATCATTTTTAGTGGAGCATAATAATTTGAACCTACACCTATTAATCATTTTATTTGATCAAACATTTATAGTCTCGCTAAACATTTTATCAGTTGTCGACAAATTAAAAAAAATAGGATAAAAAGTCGTGTTAGGAAAAGTAGATTTTCTTTGAAATTTGCATTTAAATGAAAATATTTGCTGATATTTTTAAAACTTTAAATGTAATTTTATATATATCTGACCTACCAAATGATATAAAATTTTTGGAGACTTAATATAGTTTGGGACACATGGGAAGCAATAATCACTTATTTTGTTGATCCAAGTGTTCGACCTTTCTTAATTATTCTAGTAACACAGTTTACTTGTTCTAAGATTTGTCCTCCCCCCCCATTTTAATATCTCTTAAGATGGCACTCACCTTGCACTTGATGACATATCCTAGTTTAACTGACAGCATTTCTCTTTCTTAGTCGAACATAAACTATAATGCATCTTACACTTGATGAAAGCTAGGATGCAATTAAATACTCTATTATGGTTACGATTCTGATACTTGAAATCCTCCGGTAGCTCCCTGTGCCCCCACAGTGTAGTACCTCACCTCCTCGGCATAGTATACAAACCATGTCACCCCCAGTGTTAACCCCGCGTCTCAGCCTCCATCCCCAGGTGATTCTGTGAGATCAGCTGTCGGTTGTCATGAACTTGCTGTAGTTTCCCGAATGCACTGTGCTGCCTGCTGGCACTTTGAAACTTGACACACTCATCCTCATTCTTCTCTTTGCCTTGTCTATCACCTCCCCTGAAAACCTGTTCCGAAGTGGCTTTTCCCAGTTCCAACCTACCCTTGGCAGTCTTTTCTCCCACTGTGGTAAAGCCTGTCACACTGCACCATGGACATGCCCTTTGTCCCACTGAGAAGAGAAAAGGGACAGTGAGGGCCCCCCAGCATTTGCAGCTCTAGTGCAGAGCCCCATGCCTGGCTTGCAGGAAATGCCAGATCATGAAGACAAACGGAGATCATCCTCTGGCAAAAACCAGCCCTTCTTTGCCTATCGCAGGATCTGGATCAATAAAGGGCAGCCAGTTATTATTGCTGTTTTTCTAGGGATTTTTTCCCCATATATTTCCCAGGTCTTTACTCTTTTTATAGCACTTTAATTCAGGCTTCAACCACTCCCTAGTCAGATCAGATGAAATCATTTTCCTTCGCATACCCTCGATGTATTTCACACCTAGTAATTCTTTTTTTAAAGATCTTATTTACCCATTTGACAGACACATCACAAGTAGGTAGAGAGGCAGGCAGAGAGAGAGGAGGGTAGCAGGCTCCCCGCTGAGCAGAGAGCCCGATGTGGGGATTCATCCCAGGATCCTGAAATCATGACCTGAGCCGAAGGCAGAGGCCTAAACCACTGAGCCACGCAGGAGCCCCCACATCTGGTAATTTTTAATCAACGTGGATTTGCTGCATCAAATAGTTCCTTCTTCAAATATAAATATATAAATATATGGATCAAGTCACTCACATGTCTTAGGAAAATGTCATGCCTTTAGTAGCAAACTTGAAATCTTGGCCATTGGTTTTGATTTTTGATTTTTGTTTTGGTTTGATTTGGTTCGGTTTTTGTAATTTTAAAAATCCCTCCAGCCCTTGGCTCTGTCTGACCTGATTGCTTTCAGCTGTTTCTGCAACAAAATTGTCCCAGCAGCGAAAACTCTCATTGTTTACAGTGGCGCCCCCTTCTGAACACTTTGTTAATAAAAAGCTTTTTTTTTTTTTTTTTTTGGCTATGGTAAATGTGGAACAAAAATGAAGTATTTTAAAGAGGTGAACCACAGATAAATTTCTCTAAGGGTTGGGTGAGGGTTACTCAAAAAGGAACTTGACAAGGCTTTTAAAGATATCGACAATCATTATAACATAATGTGACTGATTGTTACCGTGCTCTTAACTGGGCAAACACTTGTTGGTATCCAAGAAAGACTAACATAGTTGAGATGGTTCTAGCGGCCTTCTAGCACAGGGTCTCATGAGGCAGGGATTCTAGCCACTGGCTGTGCAAGGCATGAGGCCTGTTAGTGATTCTATTTTTTCCTCTGCAGTAAGTGTCTTTCTACATTCCAGGTCCTTTCTACTCCAATAAATAATGCAGCGATTCTCTCAGTGAGTTGTCCTTTTGGTTTAAACAGCCAACTCTCTCTTAAAAAGGACTTTTGTTTAAACTCCTTAAAAAAAAAAAAGTCCTTTTAAAAAAAATCTTTTTTTTTTTATTTTTTAATCCCATATGTTTACTCTGATCGTGGAACTTTGTCATTATGACCTTCTCGGCTGATTAACATATTCATCATCAGCACCTACTGCTCTTCTCTCCTGGTGGTCTCTCCGGAAGGGGTCTTCTCTAGCTCTTCTAGCAGGAGATGGGCACTTCCCCTCTACCCCTGTTGCCGGACCAACCTTACCTATCCTGCAGGGTCAGGTCGGCCTGGCCTTTTATCTGTTGTTCTCTTCTGAGTGGTTAGTTTTTCATAGATACCGTGCTTTGCTTTTGTCAGGATTTACCCTGGACTATCAAAACCCTTTTCTTGTGCCAGTGAAGCCTAAGAAACAGTCCTGATGAGAGAACCAGGAACTCGAACAGATCATATTTATCCTGAATGTTCCGTCCAAAATGAAAAATACATTTCTGAGGAGCCTCAAGATCTCTGAGAAGGGAAATTTCACCAACACTGTCATGTAGGGGCATCATTTCTGATTCTGTGTCAATTTTCCTACTTTCACAGCTAAAAATTCTCTACCTCAGCGCATTCTCAACTGTTTCCTCTCCCTAAGAAGTTGCTCTTAGAGTCTGCACATGGCACTTGGGGCCTGCTGGTCGTTGGCTACTGCGCTCTGTACTTTGGGTCTAACAGCTGCGGGGCATCAAGATGAGAACATCTCTTGTTCTAAGACTTAATATAGTTTGGGGCGCATGGTAAGCAATAATCACTTTTTTAGTTGATCCAAGTGTTCGACCTTTCTTAATTATTCTAGTACCACAATTTACTTGTTCTAAGATTTGTCCTCCCCCCCATTTTAATATCTCTTAAGGTGGCACTCACCTTGCACTTGAGGACATATCCTGGTTTAACTGACAGCGTTTCTCTTTCTTAGTCGAACATAAACTATATTGCATCTTACACTTGATGAAAGCTAGGATGCAATTAAATACTCTATTATGGTTACGATTCTGATACTTGAAATCCTCCGGTAGCTCCCTGTGCCCCCACAGTGTAGTACCTCACCTCCTTGGCATAGTATACAAACCATGTCACCCCCAGTGTTAACCCCGCGGCTCAGCCTCCATCCTCAGGTGATGCTGCCAGATCAGCTGTCAGTTGTCATGAACTTGCTGTAGTTTCCCGAATGCACTGTGCTGCCTGCTGGCACTTTGAAACTTGACACACTCATCCTCATTCTTCTCTTTGCCTTGTCTATCACCTCCCCTGAAAATCTGTTCCTAAGTGGCTTTTCCCAGCTCCAACCTACCCTTGGCAGTCTTTTGTCTCCCTGTGGTAAAGCCTGTCACACTGCACCATGGACCTGCCCTTTGGCCCACTGAGAAGAGAAATGGGACAGTGAGGGCCCCCCAGCATTTGCAGCTCTAGTGCAGAGCCCCATGCCTGGCTTGTAGGAAATGCCAGATCATAAAGACAAACGAAGATCATCCTCTGCCTAAAAGCAGCTGTTCTTTCCCTAACACAGGATCTAGATCAATAAAGGCCAGACAGTTATTATTGCTGTTTTTCTAGGGATTTTTTCGCCATATATTTAAGGGGTTTCTGGTTAGCCCCAGAGGGAATGTTTTTTCTTCTGGAGGGCAGGCAGAGGGTTGCATTGTACTTCTGAAATTGCCAAACTGGAGGGCTTTGGGTCAGGAGTTGAGGACAGAAGACGGAGAACACAAGCAACCTTAGGTTTCTGGGCGAGGGCATGGCAGGTATGCTCTGCAGAGCTGAATCGAGAACTCGTGCATCTGAAATCAGGTCAGGATCTGACGAACGCTCAGGTTGGAGTTTCTGTCCCTTATGGCCCTCTTCATGAAGAGATGGTGGATCACGAGGCCATGGAATTTTTCCCACCATGGGAGTTCTGAGATTCTCCAAATCATAAAGAGTCTTCTGCAGGACGATTGAGACCTGTTGTTTGGCTCCAGGATTTCCCATACGGATCGATTCCGAGTAGGGTTCTAAGAATGGATGGCTGGGAAGCCCGACTCTCATTCCTCTTGTCTCCGAGTGACAAGACAGGTTAGATCTGCTGGATCTGGGGGAGAAACTGAGAGGGTTGAGTTGAAATGGACTGTCTTGTGGATGGGTCCTAATGTGGGTTTGTGTCCATGGAGAACTTGGAATGAGGCAGTGGCACAGGGTCCATGATGGGTTCTCCTAACCAGAGGCTTTGACACAGCTCCAACGTGCAAGATTCCCACGTGGAGACGAGATTTGTTCTGATGGGTACCTCATGAAACAGCCATATGCTGCTATTGGAATCCAGGCCTTTGAGGAGAGATGACTGGACAACAAAGCAATGGATGCGATTAGGATCTAGGGGCCTGCTCATTCCAATTTACCTCTGGGTACATCTGTCCACGGGTCTAGGTGCAGGTAGATGCTCAGCTGGTGTCAGACCACCCTTGTTTTTCCTGGGCAGTCAACACTATTGGGATGTCCCCGAGCACTTTGGAGGTTTATCAATCTATTTCTAGGTTTGTGGCCAATGGAATGGGCAGAATTCCCAGGTACAGTTCACTTGGAGGTACCCCTCTTGGAGTTTGGCTCCAAGAACCTGTGCCTGTAGGTTTTGTGGGCCAGGGCTGTGGGGACAGTTGTCTGAAAACACAAACTCGGCTTAGGTTTCGGGTCGTAGGTATTGCAGGACTGATCTACAGACCGTGAGGAGAACTCTTCAGGATATGAAGAAGGGGGCGAGTGTGAGACGCTTGCTCAAGATTTTGTCTCTGGATATTGTGTCACTGATGGGCGTGGAATGTCCGGGTGGCCTCATGGGCCATGGACGAGTCTTCCTCTCTGGGCATTTGGCCCGATCCCAAGAGTTTGGGGTTATTCTTTGAGATGGGAGGAGTCGGTTTTGTTTTGTTTTTACCTCAGGTGTCCCACCAAAAGAGAGTTTCCAGAGCAGAGCCCTGGGGAGGGGCTACTGGACAACCAGAAAGCTGGTTAAAACTTGGGGCCTAGGGGCATGGCAAGCCCATTATGACGTCTAATGGTCCAGCAACTGAGAGGACTTACTAGAGGACAGGACTCACGCTGAGGGTCACAATGCGTGTTTGTGCCCTCTTCGTACTCAAGCATGGGCGGGGCCTCATGGTGAACGCTGGTTTCTCCTACACTGAACGTGGGACAACATGCCAACCACAAGGTTTCTTGCCATAGGGAAGGAGGAGTTCTGATTTCTTCATCACATTCACCCCTTGGCGGGGTGTGGAGTTAAGGTCTATGTTCTGAAGCCTGAGAAGCTAGGTTAGGAATAGATGACGAGCTACGGCCATAGCGGGTCTGTTGTGCTCAGTGTGCGGTCAGCTGTCTCGGTTTTGGTCAGGAAGTCCGGGCTCAGGCTGTGTCAGACAGGGTATTAGTACCCAGATTTGTCGATATAATTTGTGTACACAAGGATGCCGTGTAGGTCTATCCGCATTTGGGGTGTCTGGGAAGTTCCATAGGGCAACATTTTTTTTTTTTTTGGAGGGCAGGCAGAGTGCTGCCTTGTGGGTCCAGAATTTCCAAACGTGAGGTCTTGGGGGCGAGGAGTGTGAGGACGGACATTGGCGAACAGAAGTTTCACATAGGTTTAAGGGCGAGGGCAAGGCCGGCACACTCTGCACAGCTGAATCGAGATGTCGTGCATCCGAATTCAGGGCGAGGATCAGACGTTGGCTCAGGTTGGAGTTCCTGTCCATGATTTCCCCTTCAGAAAGGGGGTGGGGGCTTCAGAAAGCCATCACGGTTTTCCCACGTTGGGAGTTGTGAGATGCTCCAAAACGCAAGGATTCCTTCTGCAGGACATTTGAGACCTTTTGGATGGGTCCAGGACGTTCCATATGGAAGGACGCCAGAGCAGGGTTCTAAGGGCGGAGCCCTGGGCAACCCACCTCGCATCTCAACTGTCTCCTAGCGACAAGACAGGTTCTATCTGCTGGCTCTGGGGGAGCAACCGAGAAGCCAGAGTTGAAATGGACTCTCCTGCGGATGGATCCTAATGTGGGTTTGTGTCCATGGAGACCTTGGAAAGGGGTGGTGGCACCGGGCCCTGAAGGATTCCCCTTACCGGAAGTTTTGACACAGTTCCAGCCTTCTATTTTCCCATGTCGAGACAAGATTTGCCTCCGGAAACCCCCGCATGCTGGTATTTGAAAACATGCCTCTGAGGAGAGATGCCTGGAAACCAAAGCAATGGATCCGATCACGGCCTAGGGACCTGTGAGGTTCAATCTACTACCCTGGTGACATCCAACTACGGTATGAGTGGAGGTAGATGCTCAGCTGTTGTCAGACGCCCTTGTTTGTCCCGGGCGGCCTACACAATTGGGATGGCTTCAGGGACTGTGGAGGTTTCTCCTAATTTGGAGGCGTGTGGTCAAGTGAATGGGCAGAATTCCAGTGGAGTGGGCAGGCACAGACCTGATGTGTGGCTCCAGGGGCCCCAGCCTGGAGGGTGTGTGGGCCAGGAGTGTGGGGATAGAAGTCTGAAAACACTAACTCGGCTTACGTTTGGGGACATAAGTATGGCAGGCCCGATCTACAGACCGTGAGGAGAACTCTTCGGGATATGAAGAAAGAGTGAGTGTGAGGCATTTATTCAGGCTTTTGTCTCTGGATTTTGTGTCAACAATGGCCGTGGAATGTCAAGGAGGCCTCATGGGCAAGTCTTCCTCTCTGGGCATTTGGCACGAACCCAAATGTTTTGGGTCCATCTTGGGGATGGGAGGAGTCCTTTCAGTTTGGTTACCTCAGGTGTCCCAACAAAAGAGGGATTTCAAAGCAGAACCCGGGGGGGGGGGCGAATGGACAAACCGAACTATGGTTACTTCCAGCCACTGAGAGGCCTTCCTTGAAAACAGAACTCACGCTGAGGGTCACAATGTGTGTTTATGCCTTCTAGGCGCTCAAGCATGGGCGGGAATCATGGTGCACACTGTTGCTCCTACACTGAACGTTGGGCTCCATGCCAACCACATGTATTCTTGCCATGGGGAAGTAGTAGTTCTGATTTTTTCATCTGTTTCACCGCTGGGCCGTGATTGGAGTTAAGGTCTAGGTTGTGTAGTCTGAAAGCCGAGCTTGGGAAGAGATGACGACTTAAGTCCATGTCAGGTCCGACGTGCTCAGTGTGGAGCCAGCTCGCTGAGTGTTGGTCGGGAGGTTCAGGCCTAGGCTGCGTGAGACCAGGCATTAGATTTCAGGGTATATTGTGTAATTGGGGGAGAGTCGAGTGCCGTGCAGCTTGATCCGCATTTAGCGTTTCTGGGTAGCCCCAAGGGCAACGTTTTTCTTCTGGAGGGCAGGCAGAGTGCTGCTTTGTGGCTCCGGAATTCCCAAAA
The DNA here is from genome assembly GCF_011764305.1 of Mustela putorius furo. Taxonomy (NCBI): domain Eukaryota; kingdom Metazoa; phylum Chordata; class Mammalia; order Carnivora; family Mustelidae; genus Mustela; species Mustela putorius. The sequence continues at coordinate 67,872 of NW_025422306.1, read as the reverse complement.
TGGATGCCCTTTGGGCAAGGAGTGTGAGGACGGAAGAATAAGAACACAAGTTAGGCGTAGGTTTCGGGACGAGGGCACGGCAGGCACTCTCTGCAGATCTGAATCGGGACTTCGTGCATCTGAAGTCAGGGAGAGGTTCAGACCTAGGCTCAGGTTGGAGTTTCTGTCCATTATGGCCCTTTCTTGAAGGGGGCAGCATCTCGAGGCCATGGAGGTTTACCCAGGAGGGGAGTTGGGATATGCTCCAAGCCACAAGGATTTTTTCTGATCAACAATTGAGATCTGTTGGATCACTCCAGGATGTTTCATACGGAACGACAGCAAAGCAGGGATCGAAGGATGGAACCCTGGGCAGACTGCCTCGATTCTAACTGTCTCCTAGTTAATAGACAGTTTTGATATGCTAGCTCTAGGGGAGCAATGGGGGGGCTGAGTTGAAATGGACTCTCCTGCGCATAGGTCCTAATGTGGGTTTGTGTGCATGGAGACCTTGGCACGGGGCGGGTGGCACACGGACCCTGAATGCTTCTCCTAACCAGAGGTTTTGCGTCATCTCCAAAAGACAAGTTTCCCATGTGGAGACTAGATTTGATTTGATTGGTGCCTCAGGAAAGCCCCACATGCTGATATTGGAAACCAGGCCTCTGATGAGAGATAGCAGGAAACCAAAACAATGGACCCCATTAGGGCCTAGGGCCCTGTCCCGTTCAATCTCCTTCTCTGGGGACATCCATCTACAGTATGAGTGGAGATGGAAGCTCAGCTGGTTCCAGGCAGCCCTTGTTTGTCCTGGGCGTTCTATGCTATTGGGATGGCCTTGGGGACTTTGGAGGTTTCTCCTAGTTTGTATGATTGTGGTCAATGGAAGGGGCAGAATTCCCGTGGAGTTGAGAGGCACAGACCTGATGTGTGGCTCCAAGGTCCCCAGGCTGGAGGGTATGGAAGCCAGGAATGTGGGGATAGAAGTCTGAAAACACACACTCGGCTTGTTTTGGGGACGTAGGTATGGCAGTCCCGATCTACAGACCGTGAGGGGAACTCTTTAGGATATGAAGAAAGAGCGAGTGTGAGGCGCTTATTCAGGCTTTTGTCTCTGGATTTTGTGTCAACGATGGGCTTGGAATGTCGGGGAGGCCTAATGGGCCACGGATGAGTCTTCCTCTCTGTGGATTTGGCCCGATCCCAATTGGGGGGTCAATCTGTGGGATGGGAGGAGTCCTTTCAGTTTGGTTACCTCATTCTAAAGCAGAGCACTGGGGAGGGGCGAATGGACAACAGGAACTATGGTTAAAAATTGGGGCCTAGGGGCATGGCAAGCCCAATATGCCGTCTCTTGGTCCAGCACTGTGAGACCTTACTTGGGGACTGGGCTCACGCTGAGGGTCACAATGCGTATTTGTGACCAACGTGGCCCTCAAGCATGGCGGGGTCAAAGGGCCACACTGCTATCAACTACACAGAACGCCAACCCAAAGATTTCTTGCCATGGGGAAGGATTTCTGATTTCTGCCTCATGTTCAACCCTGGGCAGTGATTGGAGAAAACGTCTAGGTTCTGAAGCCTGAAAAACGAAGTTGGGAAGAGATGACGACCTAAGGCTTTGGCAGGTCCGATGTGTTCAGCGTGAGTCCAGCTGGCTGGGTGTGGGTCGGGAGGTCCAGGCTCAGGCTGTGACAGAAAGGGCATGAGTGCCCAGGGCATCCTGTAGAATTGGGGTATAGTCAAGTGGCAAAAAGGTTGATCCTCATTTGGGGTTTCTGGTTAGCCCCAGAGGGCAATGTTTTTTCTTCTGGAGGGCAGGCAGAGGGCTGCATTGTTGTTCTGGAATTGCCAAACTGGAGGGCTTGTGGGCCAGGAGTTGAGGACAGAAGACGGAGAACACAAGCAACCTTAGGTTTCTGGGCGAGGGCATGGCAGGTATGCTCTGCAGAGCTGAATCGAGAACTCGTGCATCTGAAATCAGGTCAGGATCTGACGAACGCTCAGGTTGGAGTTTCTGTCCCTTATGGCCCTCTTCATGAAGAGGTGGTGGATCACGAGGCCATGGAATTTTTCCCACCATGGGAGTTGTGAGATGCTCCAAACCGTAAAGATTCCTCTGCGGGACGATTGAGACCTGTTGGTTGGCTCCAGGACTTCCCATACGGATCGATTCCGAGTAGGGTTCTAAGAATGGATGGCTGGGAAGCCCGACTCTCCTTCCTCTTGTGTCCTAGTGACAAGACAGGTTAGATCTGCTGGATCTGGGGGAGAAACTGAGAGGGTTGAGTTGAAATGGACTCTCTTGTGGATGGGTCCTAATGTGGGTTTGTGTCCATGGAGAACGTGGAATGAAGCAGTGGCACAGGGTCCATGATGGGTTCTCCTAACCAGAGGCTTTGACACAGCACCAACGTGCAAGATTCCCACGTGGAGACGAGATTTGTTCTGATGGGTGCCTCAAGAAACAGCCATATGCTGCTATTGGAATCCAGGCCTCTGAGGAGAGATGACTGGACAACAAAGCAATGGATGCGATTAGGGTCTAGGGGCCTGCTCATTCCAATTTACCTCTGGGGACATCTGTCCACGGGTCTAAGTGCAGGTAGAGGCTCAGCTGGTGTCAGACAACCCTTGTTATTCCTGGGCAGTCAACACTATTGGGATGGCCCCGGGCACTTTGGAGGATAATCATCCTATTTCTAGATTTGTGGCCAATGGAATGGGCAGAATTCCCAGGCACAGTCCTCAGGTTTGGCTCCAAGAACCTGTGCCTGTAGGTTTTGTGGGCCAGGGCTGTGGGGACAGTTGTCTGAAAACACAAACTCGGCTTAGGTTTCGGGTCGTAGGTATTGCAGGACTGATCTACAGACCGTGAGGAGAACTCTTCAGGATATGAAGAAGGGGGCGAGTGTGAGACGCTTGCTCAAGATTTTGTCTCTGGATATTGTGTCACTGATGGGCGTGGAATGTCCGGGTGGCCTCATGGGCCATGGACGAGTCTTCCTCTCTGGGCATTTGGCCCGATCCCAAGAGTTTGGGGTTATTCTTTGATATGGGAGGAGTCGGGTTTTTTTTCTTTTTACCTCAGGTGTCCCACCAAAAGAGAGTTTCCAGAGCAGAGCCCTGGGGAGGGGCTACTGGACAACCAGAAAGCTGGTTAAAACTTGGGGCCTAGGGGCATGGCAAGCCCATTATGACGTCTAATGGTCCAGCCACTGAGAGGACTTATTAGAGGACAGGACTCACGCTGAGGATCACAATGCATGTTTGTGCCCTCTTTGTACTTAAGCATTGGCGGGGCATAATGGTGTCAGGGTCAGTGTCAATGTCAGGGTTTAGGTTAGGGTTTGGGGCAGGCTCACAGTCAGTGTCAGGGTAAGGGTTAGTGGTTACTGTTAGGGTTAGCCCCGCTCCTGGGTCATGGACCCATCCGTTCAGGGTCTCAGGATAGACCCTGGGCAGAAGGGTGTAGACCCTCCACCCGATCCCACTTAACCAGCCTTAAACTGGGGTGTGAACATAACTTGCCAACCAGACATCTAAACCCTCATCAGCCTGACCCTGCTTGGGTCATCTCCTCCCACGATGGCATGGCGAGGTCCTCTTTACACACAGACACACAGACACCCTGAGGCACACACAGACACACAGACACACACACAGAAATGGGGAAGAGACCTAGGGCTACACCAGTGGATCAGAAGGTGTGGGACTCTCTGACTCTGAGCCCCTGGTGTCACCTTTTGATTTTATTAGCCAAAGGGTCTGAGGCATTGGGGAATCCTGATATGACCTGAAGGGAGGCAACGTGTCTGGCGGGCGATCTCTCTTCTCCCTGCATCCTCTCGGCTTCAGTACAGCAGAAGAACATATCGCTTCCTTTAGGATGTGCCTAGAAATGAGCTAGGCAGGGGGGGTTTCTCTGTAATGGGGTGCCTGGATACGTGGGTTCCAGTTTCGTTGGGCTCTGTCGTCAGGGAAGTGAGGTCACCACTGCCTGGGGGCTCCTTACCGAACTTCCTGCTTCACCAGAGCTCCCTGAGCCTCCGGTCCGCAAGCTGCTCAGGCTCACACTCCACTCAATGCAGTGCCCATCCAGTGTCCCCCATACAGCCTCCACCCCGCGCCTGGGAGGCCTGGGTGCAGCTGTTGTCCCCGCTGGAGGCAACCCAGCTGGGTTTAGTCTTGGTTAGTGTTAAGGTTAGGGTTTTGAAAGACTTAGGGTCAGAGTTAGGTTTAGACGTTGTTGGGGTCAGGGTTAGCGTAAGGCTTAGGGTAGGGGTCATAGTTAGGGTTAGGTTCATGTTTAGGTTTAGGGTCAGGCTCACAGTAGGGTCACGGTTAGCGTAACGGTCAGAGTCAGGGTCAGGGTCAGTGTTAGGGTGACGGTTAGGTTTAGGGTCAGGTTCAGGGTCATAGTCAGATTTAGGGTCAGGTTCAAGTTTAGGTTTGGGGGCAAGGTTCATGTCAGGGTCAGGGTTAGGTTTGGGACAGGTTTAGTGTCAGGGTTAGGGTCAGGGTCAGGGTTAGGTTCATGGTTATGGTAAGGGCAGCTTTATGTTTAGGTTCTGTTTTATGAGTAGGTTCAGGATCAGTGTTACCTTTAGGGTTACGATTCTGTCCAGCATCACAGATTGGGTCAAAGTTAGGTTTACAGGCAGGGTGAGGGTCAGTGTTAAGGTAAAGGCCAGGGTCAGGTTTAAGGTTAAGGTCTGACATAGGCAAAGTTCAGAGTTAGGGTTATGATCAGGGTCAGGGTCAGGTAGAGGGTCAAGATTATTGTTAAAGTGGGTTAGGGTTAGGGTAGGAGGTAGGTTGAGGGTTAGAGTTAGACCGGGTTAGGGTCAGTGTCAGGGATATTGTTAGGGGTTAGTTTTAGGGTTAGGTTCAGCATTAGTTTTCAGGTCAGGGCCCATGTTAGTGTCAGGTTTAGGGTTACGTTTAGTGTTAGAGTTAGGGTCAGGCTCACATTCACTGTCAGGGTTATTGTTAGGGTCGGGGTGAGTGTCACTGTTAGGGTCATGGTTAGGTTTATGGTCTTTGCCTGGTTCAGGGTCAGGGTGAAGTGTAGCGCCATTGTCAGGTTTACGGTCAGGTTCAGGTATTGGTTTAAAGACCACATTCGGGTCTGGGACAGGGTTATGTAGTGGTCAGTGTTAGAGTCATTGTTAGGATTAGGTTCAGGGTCAGGGTCAGGTGAAGCTCATTGACAGGGTCAGGTTTAGCGTCAGGCTTTGGTTTAGGGTCAATGTTCGGTTCTGTGTCACAGTTAGGTTTTGGCTGTAGGGTTTGGGATGGGGTTAGGGTTAGAGTTAGAAGTAGGGTTATGGTTAGTGGTAGGGTTAGTCAGCTTAAGGTCAGAGTTAGGGTTTGGTTTAGGGTAGGGGTTAATATGGGGGTCAGGGTCAGCATTAAGTTTATGAAGGGTCCGTATTAGGGTCATGGTTAGACTTACCTTTAGTTTAGGGTTAGGATCAGGCTCACAGTCACGTTCAGGGTTAGGGTTATGGTGAGGGTTAGGTCAGCGTCAGGTGTAGGATTAGGGTCAGGGTCAGTGTCTTGTTTAGGTATGAGTCATGGTTACGGTAATGTTAGAGTTAGGTTTAGGTTCAGAGTCCACATCACGCTGAGTGTCAGTCTTACATTTAGGTTTAGTATTCAGGTCAGGATCACAGTCAGGGTCAGGTTCAGGGTCAGGGTCAGGGCTTCAGTTACGGTTTGGGGCAGGCTCAGAGTCAGTGTCAGGGTCAGGGTTAGTGGTTACTCTTAGGGTTAGGCCCGCTCCTGGGTCATGTACCCATCCCTATAGGGTCTCACGAGAAACCCTGGGCATAAGGGTATAGACCTTACACCCCATCCCACTTAACCAGCCTTAAACTGCGGTGTGAACATGACTTGCCCACCAGACATCTAAGCCCTCATCAGCCTGATCCTGCTTGGGGCATCTCCACCCACGATGGCATGGCCAGGTCCTTTTTACACACAGACAAACAGACACCAAGAGGCACACACACACCCAAACACACACACACACAGAGAGACGAGGAGGAGACCTAGGGTACACCGGTCGATCAGAAGGTGTGGGACTCTCTGACTCTGAGCCCCCTGGTGTCACCTTTTGATTTTATTAGCCAAATGGCCTTGGGCATTGGGGAAACCTGATATGACCTGCCAGGGAGTGGACTTGTCTGGCGGGCGAGCTCTCTTCTCCCTGCATCCTCTCGGCTTCAGTACAGTAGAAGAAAATGTCGCTTCCATTAGGATGTGCTTTGAAATGAGCTGGGCAGTGGGGTTTTCTCAGTAATGGGGTGCCTGGATACGTGGGTTCCAATTCCTTTGGGTTCTGTCGTCAGGGAAGTGAGATCACCACTTCTTGGGGGCTCCTTACCAAACTTCCTGCTGTACCAGAGATCCCTGAGCCCCCAGTCCCCGAGCTGCTCAAGGCTCACCCTCCACTCAATGCAGTGCCAAACCAATGACCCCCATACAGCGTCCCCCCAGCCCCTGGGAGGCCTGGGTGCAGCTGTTGTCCCCGGTCAAGGCAACAGAGCTGGGTTTAGACTAGGTTAGTGTTAGGGTTAGGGTTAAGAAAGACTTAGGATCAGGGTGAATGTTAGACTTCATTGCGGTCAGGATTAGCGTAAGGTTTAGGGTAGGTTTCAGGTTTAGGGTTAGGTTCATGGTTAGGTTTAGGGTCAGGCTCAGAGTAGGGTCACGGTTAGCATTATGGTCAGAGTCAGGGTCAGGGTCAGTGTTAGTGACGGTTAGTTTTAGCGTCAGGTTCAGGGTCTTGGTCACATTTAGGGTCAGGTTCAGGTTTAGGTTTGGGGGCAAGGTTCTTGTCAGGTTTAGGGATAGGTTTGGCACAGGTTTAGTGTCAGGGTTAGGGTCAGGTTCAGGGTTAGGTTCATGGTTATGGTAAGGTCAGCTTTATGTTTAGGTTCTGTTTTATGTGTAGGTTCAGGATCAGGGTTAGCTTTAGGGTTACGATTCTGTCAGGATCACGGATTGGGTGAGAGTTCGGTTTACAGTCAGGGTTAGGGTCAGTGTTAAGGTCAAGGCCAGGGTCAGGTTTAAGGTTAAGGTCTGACATAGTCAAAGTTCAGAGTTAGGGCTATGATCAGGGTCAGGTTAGGGTCAGGTTTATTGTTAAAGTGGGGTTAGGTTTAGGGTTAGAGGTAGGTTGAGGGTTAGGGTTAGACTGGGTTATGGTCAGTGTCAGGGATAATGTTAGGGGTTAGTTTTAGTGTTAGGTTCAGCGTTAGGTTTCTGTCAGGGCCCGTGTTAGTGTCAGGGTCATGGTTATGTTTAGTGTTAGAGTTAGGGTCAGGCTCACAGTCAGGGTCAGGTTTAGTGTTCAGGTCAGGGTCGGGGTCACTTTTAGGGTCATGGTTAGGTTTATGGTCATGGTCTGGGTCAGGGACAGGGTGAAGTCTAGGGCCAGTGTCAGGTTTACGGTCAGGATCAGGTATTGGTTTAAAGTCTACATTCGGGTCAGCGACAGGGTTATGTAGTGGTCAGTGTTAAGGTCATGGTTAGGTTTAGGATCAGGGCCAGGTTCAGGTATAGGGTCAGGGTCTGGTATAGACAAAGTTCAGGGTTAGGGTTATGATCATACTCAGGTATAGGGTCAGGGTTACTGTTAAAGTTAGGGTTAGTGTTAGGGTTAGCATTTGGTTGACGGTTAGGGTTAGAGCTTGTTAGGATCAGGGTCCATGGTAGGGTTATTGGTTAGTGTTAGGGTTGGGTTCAGCGATAGGACCGGGGGAGGTCCCGTGTTAGTGTCAGGGTCAGGGTTACATTTAGGGTTAGTGTTAAGGTCAGGCTCACAGTCAGGGTCAGGTTTGTTGTTCATTCAGGATCGGGTTCACTGTTAGGGTCAGGGTTAGGTTTATCGTCATGGTCAGGGTCAGGGTCAGGGTGAAGTTTAGCACCAGTGTCAGGTTTAGGGTCAGGTTCAGGTATTGGTTTAAAGTCCACATTCGGGTCAGGGACAGGTTTGTGTAAGGTTAGCATCAGGCTCACAGTCACGGTCAGGGGTAGGGTTAGGGTCAGGGTTAGGTCAGCGTCAGGGTTAGGATTAGGTCAAGGTCAGGGTCATGGTTACATATGAGTCTTAGTTACAGTATTATCAGCGTTAGGTTTAAGTGCAGTGTCCACATCAGGGTTAGTGTCAGGCTTAGGTTTAGGTTTAGAGTTCAGGTCAGGATCACAGTCAGTGTCAGGGTCAGGGTTAGTGGTTACTTTTGGGGTTAGACCCGCTCCTGGGTATGGACCCATCCCTTCAGGGTCTCAGGATAAACCCTGGGCAGAAGGGTGTAGACCCTCCACCCGACCCACTTAACCAGCCTTAAACTGGGGTATGAACATGACTTGCCCACCAGACCTCTAACCCCTCATCAGCCTGATCCTGCTTGGGGCATCTCCACCCACGATGGCATGGCCAGCTCTTCTTTACACACAGACTCACAAACACCCAGAGGCACACATGCACACACACACACACACACACACACACACACACAGACGGGGAGGAGACCTAGGGCTATACCCGTGGATCAGAAGGTGTGGGACTCTGACTCTGAGCTCCCTGGTGTCACCTTTTGATTTTATTAGCTAAAGGGCATGAGGCATTGGGGAAATCTGACATGACCTGCCAGGGAGGGGACGTGTCTTCTCCCTGCATTCTCTCGGTTTCAGTACAGCAGAAGAACATGTCACTTCCTTTAGGATGTGCCTAGAAATGAGCTGGGCAGGGGGGTTTTCTCTGTAAAGGGGTGCCTGGATTCGTGGGTTCCAATTCCGTTGGGCTCTGTCATCAGGGAAGCCAAGTCACCATTTCCGGGGCGCTCCTTACCGAACTTCCTGCTCCACCAGAGCTCCCTGAGTCCCCGATCCCTAAGCTGCTCAAGGCTCACACTCCACTCAATGCAGTGCCCATACAGTGACCCCCATACAGCCTCCCCCCAACCCCTGGGACACCTGGGTGCAGCTGTTGTCCCTGCTGGTGGGAACAGAGCTGGGTTTAGACCAGGTTAGTGTTAAGATTAGGCTTAGAAAGCCTTAGGGTCAGGGTTAGGGTTAGACCTCATTGGGGTCAGGTTAGACGTCTTTGGGGTCAGGGTTAGTGTAAGGCTTAGTGTAGGGGTCAGGGTTAGGGTTAGGTTCATGTTTAGGTTTAGGGTCAGGCTCACAGTAGGGTCAGGGTTAGCGTTACGGTCACAGTCAGGGTCAGGCTCAGTGTTAGGGTGACGGTTAGGTTTAGGGTCAGGCAGGGTCATGGTCAGATTTAGGGTCAGGTTCAAGTTTTGGTTGGGGGCAGGTTCATTTCAGGGTCAGTGATAGTTTTGGGAAAGTTTTAGTGTCAGGGTTAGGGTCAGGGTCAGGGTTAGGTTCATGGTTAGCTTTATATTTCGGTTCTGTTTTATGAGTAGGTTCTGGATCAGGCTTAGTTTTAGGGTTACGATTCTGTTCAGGATCACGGATTGGGTCAGAGTTAGGGTTATGATCAGGGTCAGGTTAGGGTCAGGATTATTGTTAAAGTGGGGTTAATGTTAGGGTTAGAGGTAAGTTGAGGGTTAGGGTTAGACCAGGTTAGGATCAGTGTCAGGGACAATGTTAGGTTTTTAGTTTTAGGGTTAGGTTCAGTGTTAGGTTTCGGGTCAGGGCCCGTGTTAGTGTCAGGGTCAGGGTTATGTTTAGGGTTAGAGTTAGGGTCAGGCTCACATTCAGTATCAGGTTTAGTGTTAGGGTCAGGGTCAGGGTCACTGTTAGGGTCAGGGTTAGGTTTATGGTCTTTGCCAGGATCAGGGTCAAGGTGAAGTCTTGGGCCAGTGTCAGTTTCCGGTCAGGAGCAGATATGGTTTAAAGTCCACATTCAGGTCAGCGACAGGGTTATGTAGTGGTCAGTGTTAGGGTCATGGTTAGGTTTTGGATCAGGGCCAGGTTCAGGTATAGGGTCAGGGTCTGGTATAGGCAAAGTTCAGGGTTAGGGTTATGATCATAGTCAGGTATAGGGTAGGGTTATTGTTAAAGATTAGTGTTTGTGTTAGGGTTAGCGTTTGGTTGATGGTTAGGGTTAGAACTTGTTAAGATCAGGGTCCGTGGTAGCTTTAGGGGTTAGTATTAGAGTTAGGTTCAGCGATAGGATTCAGGGGAGGGCCCGTGTTAGTGTCAGGGTCAGGTCTACATTTAGGGTTAGAGTTAGGGTCAGGCTCACAGTCACGGTAGGGTTGGTGTTCATGTCAGGGTCAGGGTCACTGTTAGGGTCCGGGTTAGCTTTATCGTCTAGGTCTGGGTCAGGTCAGGGTGAAGTTTAGCGCCAGTGTCAGATTTAGGGTCAGGTTCCGGTATTGGTTTAAAATCCACATTTGGGTCAGGGACAGGATTGTGTAGTGGTCAGTGTTAGTGTCATGGTTAGGATTAGGGTCAGTGTCAGGGTCAGGTTTAGGGTCAGGCTTTGGTTTAGGGTCAATGTTCGGTTCAGTGGCACAGTTAGGTTTTGGCGGTAGGGTTTGGGATTGGGGTTAAGTTTAGAGTTAGATGTAGGGTTATGGTTAGGGTTAGACAGCGTAAGGTCAGGGTGAGGGTTTGGTTTAGGGTAGGGGTTAGTGTTAGTGTTAGGGTCAGCGTTAAGTTTGGGTTCAGGGTCCGTATTAGGGTCATGGTTAGAGTTACCTTTAGGTTTAGGGTTAGGGTCAGGCACACAGTCACGGTCAGGGTTAGGGTCAGGGTTAGGTCAGCGTCAGGGTTAGGATTAGGATCAAGGTCTGTTTCATGATTAGGTTTGAGTCATGGTTATGGTAATGTCAGATTTAAGTTTAAGTTCACGGTCCACATCAGGGTGAGTGTCAGGCTTAGGTTTAGGTTTAGGGTTCAGGTCAGGATCACAGTCAGGGTCAGGGTCATGATCAGGGCTTGGGTTAGGGTTTGGCGCAGGCTTACAGTCAGTGTCAGGGTCAGGGTTAGTGGTTACTGTTGGGGTTAGCCCCACTCCTGGGTATGGAACCATCCCTTCAAGGTCTGAGGATAAACCCTGGGCAGAAGGGTGTAGACCCTACAGCCGATCTCACTTAACCAGCCTTAAACTTTGGTGTGAACATGACTTGCCCACCAGACCTCTAACCCCTCATCAGCCTGATCCTGCTTGGGGCATCTCCACCCACGATGGCATGGCCAGCTCCTCTTTACACTTAGACTCACAAACACCCAGAGGCACACACGCAGACGCACACGCACACACACACACACACAACAGAGAGACGGAGAGGAGACCGAGGGCTACACCCGTGGATCAGAAGGTGTGGGACTCTCTAACTCTGAGGCCCCTGGTGTCACCTTTTGATTTTATTAGCCAAAGGGCCTGAGGCGTTGGGAAACCTGATATGACCTGCCAGGGAAGGGACCTGTCTGGCAGGCAAGCTCTCTTCTCCATGCATCCTCTCGGCTTCATTACAGCAGAACATGTCGCTTCCTTTAGGATGTGCCTAGAAATGAGCTGGGCAGGGGGGGTTTCTCTTATGGGGTGCCTGGATACGTGGGTTCCAATTCCGTTGGGCTCTGTCGTCAGGGAAGTGAGGTCACCACTGCCTGGGGGCTCCTTACCGAACTTCCTTCTCCAGCAGAGCTCCCTGAGCCACCGGTCCCCAAGCTGGTCAAGGCTCACACTCCACTCAATGCAGTGGCCATCCAGTGACCCCCATATAGCCTCCCCCAAACCCCTGGGAGGCCTGGGTGCAGCTGTTGTCCCCGCCAGAGGGAACAGAGCTGGGTTTAGACCAGGTTAGTGTTAGGGTTAGGGTTAAGGAAGACTTAGGGTCAGGGTTAGGGTAGACATCTTTGGGGTTAGGGTTAGCGTTAGGCTTAGGGTAGGGGTCAGGTTTAGGGTTAGGTTCATGGTTAGGTTTAGGGTCAGGCTCACAGTAGGGTCATGGTTAGCATTACGCTCAGAGTCAGGGTCAGGGTCAGTGTTAGGGTAACGGTTAGGTTTAGGGTCCGGCAGGGTCATGGTCAGATTTAGGGTCAGGTTCAAGTTTTGGTTTGGGGGCAAGGTTCATGTCACGGTCAGGGTTAGGTTTGGCACAGGTTTAGTTTCAGGGTTAGGGTCAGGGTCTGGGTTAGGTTCATGGTTATGGTAAGGTCAGCTTTATGATTAGGTTCTGTTTTATGCGTAGGTTCAGGATCAGGGTTAGCTTTTGGGTTACGATTCTGTTCAGGATCATGGATTGGGTCAGAGTTAGGTTTACAGTCAGGGTTAGGGTCAGTGTTAAGGTCAAGGCCAGGGTCAGGTTTAAGGGTAAGGTCTAACATAGGCAAAGTTCAGAGTTAGGGTTATGATCATGATCAGGGAGAGGGTCAGGATTATTGTTAAAGTGGGGTTAGTGTTAGGGTTAGAGGTAGGTGTATGGTTAGTGTTAGATCGGATTAGGGTCAGTGTTAGGGATAATGTTAGGGGTTAGTTTTAGGGTTAGGTTCACCATTAGGTTTTCAGTCAGGGCCCTTGTTAGTGTCAGGGTCAGGGTTACGTTTTGGGTTAGAGTTAGGGTCAGGCTCACATTCAGTGTCAGGGTTAGGGTTAGGGTCAGGGTTAGGTTTCTGGTCTTTGCCTGGGTCAGGGTCAGGGTGAAGTCTAGGGCCAGTGTCAGGTTTATGGTCAGGATCAGGTATTGGTTTAAAGTCCACATTCGGTTCAGCGACAGGGTTATGTAGTGGTCATTGTCTGGTTCATGGTTAGGTTTAGGGTCAGGGCCAGGGTCAGTTTTAGGGTCAGGGTTGAGGGTTAGGGTTATGAGCATAATCAGGTATACGTTCAGGGTTATTGTTAAAGTTTAGGGTTAGTGTTAGGGTTAGAGTTAGGTTGAGGATTAGGTTTAGACCTGGTTAGGGTCAGGGTCCGTGGTAGGTTTAGGGTATAGTGTTAGGGTTAGTTTCAGCGATAGGATTCAGCGGAGGGCCCATGTTAGTGTCAGGGTCAGGGTTACATTTAGGGTTAGAGTTTGGGTCAGGCTCACATTCAGTGTCAGGGTTAGTGTTAGGTTCTGGGTCAGGGTCACTCTTAGGGTCAGGGTTGGTTGATGGTCATGGCCTGGGTCTGGGTCAGGGTGAAGTTTAGGGCCAGTGTCAGGTTTAGCGTCAGGATCTGGTATTGGTCTAAAGTCCACATTCGGGTCAGGGACAAGGTTATGTAGTGGTCACAGTTAAGGTCATGGTTAGTATTAGGGTCAGGGTCAGGGTCAGGTGAAGTTCAGGGCCTGGGTCAGGTTTAGGTTCAGGCTTTGCTTTATGTTCAGTTCAGATTCACAGTTAGGTTTAGGGGAAAAGTTTGGGATGGGGTTAGGGTTAGAGTTAGAAGTAGTGTTATCGTGAGTGTTAGGGTTAGACAGCGTAAGGTCAGGGTGAGGGTTTGGTTTAGGGTAGGGGTTAGTGTTACGTTCAGGGTCAGCGTTCGGTTTAAGTTCAGTGTCTGTATTATGGTCAGGGTTAGGGTTACCTTTAAGGTTAGGATTAGGGTCAGGCACACAGTCACGGTCAGGTTTAGGGTTAGGGTCAGTGTTAGGTCAGCATCACGGTTAGGATTAGAGTCAGGGTCAGGGTCAAAGTTAGGGATGAGTCATAGCTAGGTTATCTCAGAGTTAGGTTTAGGTCCAGGGTCCAGATCAGGGTCAGCGTAAGGCTTAGCTTTAGTTTTAGGGTTCAGGTCGGGATCACAGTCATAGTTAGGGTCAGGTACAGGGTCAGGGCTCGGGTTAGGGTTGGGGGCAGGCTCACAGTCAGTGTCAGGGTCAGGGTTAGTGGTTACTGTTAGGGTTAGCCCCGCTCCTGGGTCATGGACCCATCCGTTCAGGGTCTCAGTATAAACCCTGGGCAGAAGGGTGTAGACCCTATACCCCATCCCACTTAACCTAGCCTTAAACTGGGGTGTGAACATAACTTGCCCACCAGACATCTAACCCCTCATCAGCCTGATCCTGCTTGGGGCATCTCCACCCACGATGGCATGGCCAGGTCCTCTTTACACACAGACACAGAAACGCAGAGGTGCACACACACACACACACACACACACACACACACACAGAGACGGGGAGGAGACCTAGGGCTACACCAGTGGATGAGAAGGTGTGGGACTCTCTGACTCTGAGCCCCCTGGTGTCATCTTTTGATTTTATTAGCCAAAGCGCCTGAGGTGTTGGGGAAACCTGATATGACCTGCCAGGGTGGGGACGTGTCTGGCGGGCGAGCTCTCTTCTCCCTGCATCCTCTCATCTTCAGTATAGCTGAATAACATGTCGCTTCCTTTAGGATGTGCCTAGAAATGAGCTGGGCAGGGGGGTTTTCTCTGTAATGGGGTGCCTGGATACGTGGGTTCCAATTCTGTTGGGCTCTGTCATCAGGAAAGTGAGGTCACCACTGCCTGGGGGCTCCTTACCGAACTTCCTGCTCCACCAGAGCTCCCTGAGCCGCCAGTCCCCAAGCTGCTCAAGGCTCACTCTCCACTCAATGCAGTGCCTATCCTATGACCCCCATACAGACTCCCCCAAGCTCCTGGGAGACCTGGGTGCAGCTGTTGTCCCCGCTGGAGGCAACAGAGCTGGGTTTAGACAAGGTTAGTGTTAGGGTTAGGTTTAACAAAGACTTAGGATCAGGGTTAGAGTTAGACGTCATTGGGGTCAAGGTTAGCGTAAGGCTTAGGGTAGGGGTCAGGGTTAGGGTTAGGTTCATGGTTAGATTTAGGGTCAGGCTCACATAGGGTCAGGGTTAGGGTTATGGTCAGAGTCAGGGTCAGGGTCAGTGTTAGGGTGACGGTTAGGTTTAGGGTCAGGTTCAGGGTCATGGTCAGATTTAGGGTCAGGTTCAAGTTTTGGTTTTGGGGCAAGGTTCATGTCAGGGTCAGTAACAAATCATTCTCCAATATTTACGGAACATCTACTATGTGTCAGGTACTGTTCTAAACCCTAAAGACAGAATAGTTAACAAGAGACAAAATAAATTTGATGTCCTCTTGGATTTTTCATTTTAGTTGTTGAGTGAGAAATGAAGCAAATAAATATACATACATATCAGGGCCGTTTGTTCTGGTGGGCCTTGCCCCAGCACTCTGGAAAGTCCCAGGTACACTCTATTCCTCATTTGTCTTTTCTTTTGACAGACCGGGTGATCACAGACAATAGACATCCTGGTATGTGTTGCCATCCGGCTATGGGGACAATCAAGCCTTCAGCAAGGGGAGAGGGGGTGCTGTGGGGATATCAGGTTATTTAAACAAGCCTTTAGCAAGGGGAGAGGGGTCTTTCATTCCCCCCTTTTTCTTTATCATGGATAGAATCCTATATCCATTCGCTTTGTTTATGAAGTAAGTCAGTTTGAGAGCCGCTTTGTTTAACTAGTTGATATTGCTGTGTCAGTACCATTGTCTGGATTACTGACAAGCTATCTTTTACTGTACGAGTTTATTTAAGATACAAGGGCCGATTGAAAATTGGGCTATTGATAAGGTAACTTCTTTGTTGTAATCTCAAGGACATTTGCAAACCAAGGGAGGCTCCTATCTTGCAGGATTGTGATCTCAGCAAGTCAACTATTTATCATTTTATGGCAATCAGGGGTGCCTGAGGAATGCTACACATATGGAGGGGAGCGGGTGAAGGGGGGATGCAAGGCGCCAGCTTTTAAAGACCCTTAAATTTTTAAGGTGGTTGAAGGTGGAAGGTCTCATCTTCTATAACTTCTTCGTGCTGAATAGGGGCGTAGAGCTGTCCCTACCTACTGGGGTTAATATTGATCAGGGTAGGAATGTATAAGGGAGTTTCGAAAGGTGGAGGCAGCTGAATCCAGCGCTGACAGTGAAGAGGTGTCCTTGCACGCGACAAGGATCGTCTGTCGTGGTGTAGTCATTGTAGCAATGGAGTCTCGACACCAAGTAGAGAAACATGGAACAAAGCAACATATTAAGGTTAATAAGGCGATAAGAATGAGAAGCCCGAAAAGGAGATTCGGTCATAGTCCTCCTTCAAACCAGGAACTTAACCATTCACTGAGAGAGAGAGCAGGATCTTGTAGGCCTTAATTTGGGTATTCATATCTTTTATTAGTCCTGTGACATTTTTGTGATAGTCTGGGATATACACACAACATTCTGTCTTGATAATTGCACATGTGCTACCTTGGGCTACTGTCAGGACATCTAAGGCCATCCTATTTTGTAGGAGTGCCTTGCGTATCTGTGACACTTCGGTATTAAGCTGGGAGATGCTATTTAGTGAATCATTGAGTGCCTTTGTAGTATATTTATTAAAGGCTTCTTCATGCCACATGATATCCCCTAGTCCCGCAGATGGAACAAAAATGGATGCTAAGTGATCATACCATTTAAAAACAGATCGCGTCCATCTTTGTCTCAAGTAGGGGAGATTAGCTGGAGTTGTAATGGTTTTAGTAATGCGCCCATGATTCCAGGAAAATACCCTTTTCTTCCAAATAGCTCCATGGGCATGTGGTACCAGGAAGGCATATTTGGAGTCAGTATACATGTTAATTCTTAGGCTTTGGCAATTGCAAAGTGCTAGTGAGCACTATGGCACACCTAACTTTTCTTCTTCTTTCTATGAAAACTATTTTCATCAAAAAACCAACTTTCATTTGTAATTTTAACAGGGGCATCTTAAACCTGGCCATATAGAATAAGCTAGATTAATAATCTCTGAACATTTTTGCTCTATAGAGAAAGAAGTACAGTGGTCAGGTTCAGGCATACAGGTAACTAGGTTTAAAGTTTGACAAATTTTAAGTTTTATTTCTGGCATCTCTGTTAATGTAGCCCAGTATTTAATAAGTTGGCCTCCATCATCCATTGGTGGCCTTTGGCTACTAAGACAAATCTGGACCTGATGTGACATTATTACAGTTAGGGACTGTCCCATAGTGAGCTTTGAGGCTCTTTTATGAGGGCTGTTTTAGGTTTTGCTAAAGCATCTGTTTGCAATTGCACCTCAATGGAGGTGGCCTCTAGATAAATATGACTAAGGGATGAAACCAATAAGAAGACCTTTGAGTGGTCCAGCCTTAACAATATCCTAATTACAGAGGATCATTGTCAAGTGGGAGAAGAGTACGGTATGCTGGCTTTTAGGCAATTTCATTATTCCAGTCGTTTAATCATGTGCCGTGGGGTCTGCTAATATCCCCACAAAATAATAAGATTGAATAAAGAAGCTATTGTACAAGTTCTCTGAAGTTTACCTCAAATTGTTTAGCTTAGGTAAACAAACATTTAAAGACAATCAAATCTAGAATTTAACATCCATAAAGGTGTTTTACTAAAATAGAATTTTTTTCTCTAAAATAACCCTCATTTACAGAGATAGCCAAATCAGGACTAATTCACTTGTGAAACAAGTTTAGTTTTGACAAACTTGGCCTATTATTTACATAAGCTCAGCAAGAACAATAAGTTTGATCAATAGATCTTTTAGCATCTGCTTTGCTGGAACTTTTAATAAGGAATCTCTAGGTTGAACTTTTAGTAGCCTCTCTGGGCCAGAAGCCAAGCCCTGTACTGGCCATCAGGCATGCCTGCAATACCTGTCGATTTGGGCGAATCTCTCATTGGGGAATTCCTCTTCTGAGACCGCACCTACCAAGGAGTGACATTCTTTACTCACCTGGTGAGGCTGCTGGGAACTCTGTAAGCAAGGTATCAGGCCAACAGTCCCAAGGGGCTTTATGGCTC
The DNA here is from genome assembly GCF_011764305.1 of Mustela putorius furo. Taxonomy (NCBI): domain Eukaryota; kingdom Metazoa; phylum Chordata; class Mammalia; order Carnivora; family Mustelidae; genus Mustela; species Mustela putorius. Next base: position 50,162 of record NW_025422306.1, on the reverse strand, counting down.
TAGGTTTTATAAAGTCAACCTTAGTTCCTTTAAACTGTCTGGTTATATCCGAGTCTTTTTAAATATGACATTCCAGCCAACGCCTTGGTAAAATAAACCGTGTTTCCAATTCTTTCCTGTTACAAGGAGAACCGATTCTTATTGGACTTATGCAAATGACTGATTGTCATGGAAGAATGTTTACTTACTGAGACCTTTTGGTTTCAGAGGGTTCAGATAGAGAGAAAAGCTTGAATGCTTTGAGCTCTTTTATAAATGAGCACTTTTACATCTCTATAAGTTACAGATAACTAGGAGGAAGTATCCCTAGTCTGGAAGAGCAAACATCAGAGAGAACCAGCAATGTTTAAAGTAAGACAAAACATTAAGAGATATAACATTATAATTTTTTAGTTCATTTAGTCCCGTGTTACCAAATCTAGTGAATGCGGCTTTAGTCAGTTTTGGAAATTTTTACCCATTTCAGTTTTAGGATTTTCAAGTATATCAAATATCTGTATTTGTCCTGAAAGTCCTTTATAGGAATCTCCTTGAAAATAAAACTCATTTTATAAGAGAATTAAAACAATTATAAATGACAAAAACTCAGAATGGATATGGTTAAAGCTAAGGAGACACGGGAGTTTACAATTTAGCTGCAAGGAAATCAGGTTATTTTTGTGATACATAACATTTCCATAATTACAGTATCAAGCGATGATCTCTCAAAACATTAAAACTTTAGGAAGTGCGTAGAATCTCTAGAATAGTTATAGTATTTTCCCAAATGTAATCCAAGGTTTATCATCGGTTCAGTAGTATTTCATGAGCAACTTCATATATTAAGGAAAAGCCTGAGTTAAAGAGATTTTACAATTTAAGTCTTGTCAACATTTGCTAAGATCTCAGAAAGTTTTGAAGCACATGCCTAAATATAATTAGGGATGTTAAACACCTGATAAAACAAAACAGAGAAACTGGTTTTTCTGGGCAGGCAAAGAGAAAATCACTTACATTCTCGTAACAGATCAATTAATCTAAGAAAACTTTGTCCTTTGAACAGAGAATTTTAGTCTTGTACTAATGTAATGTACTTTTAAAACCCATTTATTTAGTCTATTTTAGTCCGTCCTGACCATAGCTAAAATTCCTTTTCTGAAGATTTCCCTTTATAAATCTTTTATAACTTTCCTTTGCATTCAGGTCTTGTCCTAAGCCATTTCTTACTAAGCAACCATCTCATTTAGGATAAAATTACCTTCCCTTACCTTCAACAAAATGTATTCCCATTCCTTAAATTTTTTTACTTATCATCTACTTTCCTACAGAGTTTCCCTTATTTCCATCAGTCTTAGTTACACTAAGCAGAATTTGATACTCTTAGAAACCCCTTAATCTCTAGTGAAGACTAAGTATTAACCAATTGTGAACTGTTACAACAGAATTCTTCAGGTGGCAAATTTATGAATCAGTTAAGTGGCAAACAAGTTTACCAACAGATTTAAATACTCTTAGTTTCTTTGCAGTAAGAAGTCAAAAGCACAAACCTATATCCAGTAATTAATGACCTAGCATTTTATCCTGCTTGGTTAAGACCTAGATGTTTATAATTCAATTTTATTTGTCATCCAAGCAAAACTTTAAAGCTTTCAGATTATCAAAGACTTTGAAAGCGACTTCAGCAATTACCCATTAGAACTTTGAGACAGACAATTAACCACCAGTTTAGTTATTTCTTTGCTAACAAATTTTAATAAATAACATGAGCTTATTTGACCTTCAGTAAACTTCGAAGTTTTACATTTACTGCTGATAACTTAAAAGACAGGTCTTATTTTAATTAAACCAACAAACTTAACTTAGTTCCAACACTGATTTACGTTCCATCTGGACCTGAGACATGGTTGGGAAGATCTGGAGTGAGGGGGTGTTAGGTCCAGGGGGTGCTCTCCTTGCTCCTTGACAGTGAAGAGAGAAGGAGCTGTGGTGCATGATCTAGAGGCCAGTCATGCAGGCTGCACACACGTTGGTATAGAAATAGGAGAAGAGGGAAACAGAAGAAAGAAAGTGCTGCCAGGAGGCAGAGAAAGGATTCCCAGTTTTGGAGCTCCTAAGCCCCAACAGAGGAGCAGATGCCATGCTTTTTCATTAGCCGGGGGGAGGGGTTAGGCAGTCCAAGTCAGGCCAGAGAACACAGGGAAACCTCCCCGAAACAAAGAGTTTCGGCAGCTGCTTGGGAATATTCCCTATAGTCTCTGTCCCGAGTCAGACCAACCCCAGTTGGCTTCAGTTATAGCCATCAACATAGGAAGTGAGTGAGGGAGAAGCTCCCACATCTATTAGGAGAAACAGAGAGAAATAAAGCCAGAGTCCCCTTTGCTAGGGATGGCCCAGCAACCTGGGTTTACTAGAAGAAGGCTTATTTACATAATTATTATCCAATATGTCAGGAGGAAATTTACTAGCTGACTCATTGAATCTGGTTTTAGTTCTTAATACCTATCTTTTATATTTCCTTCCGATATGTATGATGTTTCAGACAAGGGGAGGGGGACCTTTCAGGTGCTGTCCTGCTCGCGTCCCTCGCGGGAACTTAGGAGCATCTTAGCTAAGGTCTATCCGTATAAACCCCGGACCAGGCTACTCCATGGAGTAGATGACCGTTATGCCGTATGACGCTCCGCGAGACTCAGGGTGCAGCCCACTCAGACTCCATAGCCAAAGGCAGTGGAGCCACATAAACATTCATACAGTCAGGCATTCCTCAGATTCAAACGGATCAGACATTTTTTCCTAAACAGAATGTTACCTTCATAACTGAAACAAAGAACATATAGACACTTAGGACGTCGACAGGACAGCCTGGACACAAGAGACAAAAATAGAAATTGCTGTGCGGGTTCGGTCCAGAAATTGAGACTACGGGTTATGGTCAGGAGGAACGCAAGATCCTCTCTGACCGACAGGTGGCCCAAGATAATGGCCCTCTTCGGAAACCCCAAGGCATACCCTGGAGTAAACTGAAACCCCCGAGGCGTCCCTCGGTTGCAGCAGGGGAGAAGTCTGAGTTCGTCAACTCCTTCTCAGCCTGCCCAAAATACGGAGCAACAACGTTGTTGTACGGAACAGAAAAACAGACAAACAGAGAGACAGAGACACGAATGACAGAGACACGGATACTGGCCAGCTTACCTCCTGGTGGGGACCGGCTAGAGTCTTGGGTGGGACTTCAAGAGATCTCGGTGGGACCTCCAAATGAAAGACCCTGGAGCCGCACCCAAGAATCAAACAGCACGCCTCCACTGGATGCAAACTGCAAGAGGTTTATTGGTTACACAGGCGCCTGCGGACGCATCAGACTTTGTGGGCTGAGCGCGCTGGGCTAAGTTGGGGAGCAGATTATATAGGGCAGGGTTGGGGTGGCGGGAAGAAAGCTTACAGAAGCAGATGCATGGTTACAGGGATCTGATTGGTTAATTAGTCAGGCGTTGGGTTTAAGGCAAGGACACAGCCATTTGTTCTGGCGGGCCTTGCCTCAGCACTCTGGAAAGTCCCAGGTACACTCTATTCCTCATTTCTCTTTTCTTTTGACAGACCGGGTGATCACAGACAATAGACATCCTGGTATGTGTTGCCATCTGGCTATGGGGACAATCAAGCCTTCAGCAAGGGGAGAGGGGGTGCTGTGGGGACATCAGGTTACTTAAACAAGCCTTTAGCAAGGGCTACCTACCTCAGTAGGAGGTAGGTAAGGAAGGTAGTGGGGTCAGATCACATAAAGTATTCAAGGCCATTGTAAAGATTTGCCTTTAACTTTGTGACAGATGAGAAGAGCTTGGATGGTTTTGAAGAGGCTTGACTTGATTTAGATTAGAAAAGGATCGGGGTGCCTGGGTGGCTCAGTGGGTTAAGCCTCTGCCTTCAGCTCAGGTCATGGTCTCGGGGTCCTGGCATCGAGCCCCGCATTGGGCTCTCTGCTCATCAGGGAGCCTTATTCTCCCTTTCCCACTGCCTGCCTCTCTGCCTACATGGATCTCTCTCTCGCTCTGTCAAATAAATAAATAAAATCTTAAAGAGAAAAGAAAAGAATCACTCAGGCTGCTGTGTGCAGAACGGACTTGTGGGGTTGTGGGATGGGGATGCTACTTGCATTAATGTAGACTGAGATTTCTATACTGCTGACATTTGGGGCCACATTAATTTTTGTTATGGGGAGCTGTCCTGTGCACTGACCACTAGATCGCAGGAGTGCCCTTTCCCACTCTCAAGTTGTGACAACGAAAAGTGTGTCCAGACCCTGTCAAAATCCCCTGGGGGGGAGCAGGTACACAAAACTCTCCTGGTTGAGGACCACTTATTTGGGTGAGAAGGGGTATTGGCCCAGACCAGACCAGAGCAGTAGTAGATACAGGGGTGGGGAGAAGGGGGGAGATTCTGGGTGTATATTGAAGACAAAACATGCAGGATTTGTAAATATATTAAGTGTGGAGTGTGCGGAAAAGACAAGAGTTGGGATGATTTTACAATTTTGGGGGCCCGAGGCCCTGGAACAGTGACGTTACCACTTGCTAAGATGGGAAAGATGACGGGAGAAGCAAGTTTGATGGGCAACAGGTGTTTGTTTCTGGAGATGGTGGCTGAATCCACATGGGGATGCCCAACCAGCAGCTGAACACACGAGTCTGGCATTCATGGGTGAGGTCCAGGCTGGAGGCACAAATATGAGCACCGTTAGGACATAGGGTTCAAGCTCTGAGAAGAAGTGGGCTTACCTACGCAGTGAGTATGGACAGAGGTGTGTTTGGCAACATGATAAGGCAGCTTCATGATATCTGTCCCCTGGTATTTGTCCTGTGAGTATGGATTGGAGTGTGGATGGGACTTAGGACTTGCTTTTAACCAGTAGAATTTGGCAAGGTAAGAAGATGTCACTATTATGATCTCATTATATTAAATCAGACTGTTTTACTGATAGGAGTTAGAGGCTGTCCTGGACTTGAAGAAGCAAAGAGCCAAGTTCAGAATCACCTGTGGAGAGAGTTATATGGCAGGAAACCGCAAGCAGCCTCTGGGGGCTGAGGATGGTTTCCAGTTAACAGCCTGGAGAATCTCCCTGGCCCGCCCCAGCATGGGCTGCCCCCCAAATCACACAGCTACAAGGAAATGAGTTCTTCCAACAACCCGAGTGAGTTTGGAAGCAGAGCCCTCCCTAGTGGAACCTGCAGGTGAGAACACAGCTTGGTGGGTGCCTTCTCTCCTCCTTTGAGTGAGACCCAGAGCCAAGGACCCTGGTTAAGCTGTTTCTGGCCTCCTGACAGCTAGAGATGGTAGGATAGTAAACTGGGCTGTTTAAAGTTACTAAACTTGTTATTATTTGTTATGAAGTAACTATTAAAAACAAAACAAGAGGCCCAAAATGGAGTTGCTTATGCTAAGCCCCATGTCCCCCAAACCAGACTTACCTATGATTTCAGCTGTCCCAGAAATGGAATCTGAGCCCAGGCAAGCAGACACCACCTGATCCCCACTCCCTCAGACCCCTGCCATCCCCAGAAGCCAAGTCACCTGGCCATAACCAACCTGCCTTGTTTGCCTGACGTGACTTCCTTGCTCCTCCTATCTTCTGCCTATAAAAGTCTTTCATTTTGTACTGCTCCTCCGAGCTCCTTTCAGTCTGCAAGCAGGATGCTGCCCATTTCGTGAATCATTGAATAAAGCCAATAGGTTCTTTAAAATGTACTCAGCTGAATTTTTTTTTTAACACAACAGAAAACTCAAGCAGAAGGTCCGAGTCCCAGAGCACAGGACTGATGTCTAAAGTTCAGGAAGCTCAACAAAACCCAGCCAGGAAAGGAGCCATCATCACTGACCAGTGTGGAAGAGGAAGGGAGAGCCAACATCACGATGAAAAAGATAGAATATTTCCAGAGAAGTGGAGGGAGTTCCTTGTCTATAGGACTGACAGGTTGAGTCATTTGGATCTGAAAGTTAATCATTGGATTTGGCAACTTGGCAGTGATTAGCTATCTTGTAAAATATATCTGTGTAGGTGTAGTCGTGGGACCAATGACTGTTAACAGTGTCTGAAGTGCAAAAAAAAAAAAAAATTCAGGGTTTGGATTGAAATGGGAGCAGTGGATATAAAGAGCAGTGAGCAAGTCTGACTTCTGTTTTGGAGGTCAAATCAGTTGGTTTTGCTGATGGATTAGATACGAGAAAAGGGAAAGGGGGAATTTATCCCACGGGCTGAGGCTTTAGCCAGTAGGAGGTGGGGATGCTGTTTACTAAGATGGGGAGACTGGGACAGGAGCAGGTTGAGGAGGGAGCAGGATAGAAATCATGGTGAAAATAAGACTCCTGTTACATATTCATGGAGAAATATGCTGCAGGCAGTTGGCCATGTGAATCTCAGCTCCAAGGGCGGGTTAGGATTAAAGACGTTAACTTCAGAGCCTTCAGCTTCTACAAAGAACTGAAATCAATGATGCTGAATGGAATCGGCCAAAGCAGTGGTTTTAAAACTGGGGCTGGGAGGCAAGGAGTTTTGCTCCCAGGGCCGATTGAACAATATCTGGCGACATTTTTGGTGGTCACCACTTGGGGGGGGGGTGCTGCTGGCATCTAGTGGCTAGAGACCAGAGATGCTGCTAACTGTCCTGCAGGGCACAGGACAGCCCCACAGCAGAGAATCACCCACCAGGTATCAATAGTGCTAGGTTGCGAAAGCCTGATGGAGGGAGAGAGAGAGAGAGAGCGAACGCATAGCTACAGAAGACCCAGAATCAAGCTCTTCAAAGGGGCAGAGATGAAATAGAGAAGCAAATTGAGAATACAGGTCCAGGATGGTAGGAAGAGAAACCATGTGATTAAGAGGGCACTAAGGATGCGGGAACCTAGAGACACCGAGTACATCCACGTTTGCTAGTGATAGGCGTGTATGGTGCATGGACCGCCTATGAGAATTCACACACCTTGCACATTTTTAAGTGGACATCTGAAACTTTTTAATCATAAACTTTTCATCACAATATATGTATATTTTATTAACTAGGTGTTGAAAATATTAAACATTTAAAAAATGAGATAGAGGGCACCTGGGTGGCTCAGTCACTAAGCAGCTGCCTTTGGCTCAGGTAATGATCCCAGGGGCCTGGGATGAAGGCCCACATTCCTGATCAGCAGGAAGCCTGCTTCTCTCTCCCCGGCTCTCCCTACTTGTGTTCTCTCTCTCTCTCTGTGTGTGTGTGTGTGTGTGTGTGTGTGTGTGTGTGTGTGTCTCTACCAAATAAATAAATAAATCTTTAAAAAGAAAATGAGATAGGAAAAAATTGACGTCATTGGAATAACATTTGCCTGCTACAAGTTGATTTTTTTTAAAAGCAGAACAGTCTCATTTTCTGTTATTTTATTCCCCAAACCACACTGGAATGGAATGAAACCATTAAAATCCTTACTTGTGCTTTTTCCTATTATGTCCCTAAAAATATGTAGTTTAATTTAAATATTAAGGATTGAGTGTCACTAACCAAAACTGATTGTTATTCTGATGTCAGAGCACACTTCCAACATCTGCCCTAATCCCCTTTCCGATGTTAACCTTTACCCTTAATAAGGAGAGGAAGCTCTAAAGGTGGAGCCCCAGGACTGCCCACAGAAGGGGCATTTGAAACAAAACTGGTATTTCAACTTTGGTATCAGCCCAAGTCCTACACTCTAATAAGATCTGAGAGGAGTGTCTTGATCTTCCAGGAAGGAGAGGAGTATCCTGATATCAGACCCAAGAATGGGCATATCACCTATCCTACAGAGCACACATGGAGTTTGGATCTGGAAATGGACTCCCTTAAAATGATCTGCACATAAGGATTCTTTATAGAGATTTTTCAACTACCCTTGGGGACATGGTACCCTACACCCACAGGTGTAGACAAATATTTTACAAGCTATGCTGGGAATGAGGTGGGGAGAGAAATATGGAGGTTGTTGTTATAGGAAGGTAGAAGGTTAAAGGAAGTCTTTGTTTTGTGTTTTTTCCTTTTGTTTTTTTAAGAAAAAGGTCATTTGTCTTCTGACTGGAAGGATCCATTGGAACAAGAACTTGATATTGACCCTGGGAGTGGAGTCCTGGAGAGGGCTGGAAGGGAAACAAATCCCAGGCACAAGGAAGAACAAACCCTAGCTGGGGATGTCTGCTCTTCTCAATAAACCTGCTCTGTCTTCAACTCTTTCTGTGTTTCTTGTACATTTCTCCAATTACCATGTAAATTCCATGATGCCAGGGACTTTTCTGTGTCGTTCGCCACAGATTTACAAACACTCAGGGCAGTGTGTAGCACACAGTAGGTACTGACTAAATATTTGTTGAGTAAATGTCTAAAAACAAATTAAAAAAATGGATACAAATGTAGGTATAGATTTGATTGGTGTGGTGGTAAGATAAGGGAATTCCTGCACAAGGGGCTTTTATTTTCTTGAAGTGTGACACTAGTGATGAAGTTTTGGAACACAGGTGAGGTTTGGTGGGGTGAGGTCCAGAGCCGATGACCAAGAAAGGATTCTTGAGACGTCTTAGGTGCAAATGGTGGTTTTATTAGAACACAGGGACAGGACCCAGGGGCAGAAAGAGCTGCTCAGACAGAGGCATGGTTGACTGGGAGCTGAGGAAGGTGAGGACAAATGGGGTGTCCAGAAGGACTGTCATATGCTAAAGAAGAATTTCAGGATAAGGGAGACCTGGTTATTGTCAAGTCAAGGCTGTTTTTGCCTCTAATGAGGGAAAGCATGAAGACAGCTGGGAGTTTCCTGGAGATATGTTACATTCCTCCTATCACACATCCTTGTCAGTGGGCTTTGGGCTTAGAAGAAGAAATTCAGTTTTATTACACTTCCCTCCCCCTTAGCCTCCCTCAATTTTATGGAGGGGAGAATGATGTTAGGACTTCCGGAAACTGAGGTATGGGTGTCTGGAAGTCAGGCTATTGATGAGAAAGCTTCTTCCTTCCTTGTAAGTCGCTAGGACATTTGTAGATGGAGGGAGACTCCTGTCCTGCAGGACTGGGATCTCTATCAGTTAAGCATCGTTTTTTCTTTAGGGCAGCCAGGAGTGCATGAGGAATGTTACACATATGGCATGGGGAGAGGGTGTAGGGCGCCAGCTTCTGCTTTGTCCTCAGCTTGCCTTCTGCTCCCCCTCATCCCTAGGACAGGAGCTGGGAGTGAGGTGACATAGTTCAGAAGAGGTGGGGGTAGGGATTGTTGAGGCAAGTCTTGAAGGTGTGAAACGGTCATCCATTAGAGGGAAAGCAAACTCACCGGAGAGACAAGGGAGTTTGAAGCCAGAGTTGAGTATCCACTGGAGAATTGTGGTCAATTGTTTTAAAGTACAGCAGGTTGGCTCAGCTGTATGATTCCTTCCTGGTTTCTGGTGCATGCCGCTGGCATTGGTAGAATCATTTCTAAAGAAACAAAAACAAAGAGGATAAGCCGTTCTTTCAGAAACGATGATGAATCAAGTTTTGAACATGCTGGGTTTTGAGGCACAGGTGGGACATCAGTGAAATAGCATGAGTAGGTAGTCAGTTACACGGGCCTGGTGGGTAGGAAAGAAACAGATGGTCATGTATCAGTGGGAGAGATGTTGGCTAGGGAATGGGAGCTGAAACCAAGGGCACAGTTGATATCACTACAAGAGAGGGTAGCTTGGAAGAGAAAGGTTAACTGAACCCCCGGGGAAACCCTGATGGGAAAGTCACATGCATTTCTCAGGCATGCCAATGTTGACACATATTATTGTAACTTCTGGAGGCCAGAAGCCATGGCTTTGAGACTCATTCATTCTCTGCCTCTGGCATAGCATGGGCCACATTGAAGGTAATTCTAAAATTCATTCCGATTTGATTTCATTGCACTTTTCATTTACAAGAATCTTGTCATGGTTTGCTAGTGTATCATTTTCTCGAAAAGATTAAATAAGGACCATTTTACAAATATGAGATGAATGCCTGAAGGGATTTTGTTTAATTCATTCATTAGCTCGGGAACCACTAAGATGTTACCACCATTTCAAGCAAAAATCTCCAGGCAGACACATATACAATCAGTAATACTTAAACGAATTTGCTTTGATAGATGCAAATAGATATGCAAATAGAATGCAAATGGATGCAAAACTGCCTTCTACCAAAGGAAAGGGGGTCAACTGTACTTCCAGTGGACAAAATTCATTTACATATAGCTAGACAAGATCATCTGCATCCACATCAATTATGTACAATCTATAGAGTTGCAAAATAGCTCAAAGACAAGAAAGGCACAGAATGTCCCATAGAATTGGTCAGCCCAGAAGGGTACATGAGACAACACCTGTTTTCCCTTGGAAGACAGTATAATCTTTTAGGTTCATTTCAATGTCTTTCGTGATTTTGCCTATGCTTTAAAAAAAAAAGTTACCCTTATTCTTATTAGTTTGAAAAAAAAACTAATAAAATACTAGTCTGTTATAAAATACACATGGAAGAATGTTCTGGCACTATCATACCCAATTTGGGGTACTAACTGATTAGGAAGATGAGGCAGAATTTGGGAGCCCCTAGAATGAGTCTGTTTCCGGTTGGAATGGGAAATATTTAAGAATCAAATTAAATGATCTCAAATCCACTCTGGAATGAAACAGGTTATAAGGAAAATACAGAAGATGTTGAAATGGACCTGTTGGCTCATTGTGAGCTTTCCTGGACGAATGGAGACCTCTACCATGATGCTTGTACTCCATGTCCCACCCATCCCATACCTGCTATCCTGGCACCAAAGGGCCACCAGACTTTAGGCTCAGTCTGCAGTTCCAAATGGAAACCCTCTGGTCCCACAGTAGTGGACAGGATGACTCTGGTTGCTGGTGGAAGCGTCAGCTGCTTTAGTCCAACAGTTCAAGAGAGGATCAGAAGAGCATAAGGACGATATTGGAAAAAAATGCTTGGGCGAATTTCCAGAACACAATATTTCTCTTTGCAATTTTTGAGTGTTCTGTAGCCAACCTGCCAAAAAAAATGTGAAAACTATAAATAGAGAGGAGTGGGAAGGAGAAATGAGGACCTGTCACAGTGCCAGCAAAAATAGGGAACTGAGAATCTTCCAGAGATTCAGAGTCAAAGGGGGTTAATATTTACTTAGAAAAGAAGTCGTGGGCACAAGTTCTAGGATGAAATGAAGGCAAGAAAGGGAAGTTAGGGAATCGAGAGAGAGAGACTTGAAGATAAAAAAAAAAGTCAACTTAAAGTCTCATTCCTCATTAAGGAAAGTACATATCAGAGAAGAGGGGAGAGACTGGGATATAGTTGATCACTGATTGTGTCTGGCTCTGATTAGAAGCTTTGTATCCACTTTTTAATTTAATCTTCCAGCCTGTTTCCTGGATTCCAGCTTCTATTTCCTATGAAATAGGTACCATCACCAATGACGAGAGTCAAACGTGTAACAGTAGTCAAATCTTTAACAGCGCGGACAACTAACTAACCAAAAGCTGGCCTGGGGACCCCTGCAGAGTCAAGTGTTACATGCCCAGTGCCGGGACCGTGAGGCCATGGTAGAGATCTTGGGAAGGGTTTAGGGTAGGGAGACACACAGCAGGTTCTGGCCAGAGGCTAGTCACCAAACTTTGTGTGGCTGAAGGGGTGTGTACCAGCTGAATGTCAGCTCCCAGATGAAACTGAGGGAAATGTCCTTTGGGAAGGTTTCCGCTGACTCTCTGCCTTTCCTTCGTCCTCCCCAGGGTGTTCCATTAGCATTTGGGGTCTGGGGTCTTGCCTGTTGCTCCTGGCTTTGGTGGGCCACGCCACTGCCACAGCCAGGGCTCCAAGTGGCAGTGAACTGTATGGGCTCTTGACTGTTCCCTCCTTACTCTTGGAAGGAGAACAGGCAGCAGGGATTTTCATTCTTTGTTGGCACCTACTCTCTTCAGCAACCCCAAGATCAGAACCCCAGGCTGCACAAGCTCAGGTTCATGTCTTTACCAAAGGCCGGCAATAATTTCAGAAAGGAATGACAATGAAGGTAAAAAACAGTTCAACTACTACTCGCTCATCTGGACTTCTAGGGCAGGTGGGGTTCCCAGACAACTTTGTTCCGTCGGTCTGGCACACTTGCCCCCCCCCTCGGTGCCTTGGTGATGAGTGTGGGCCTTGCTGTTTGCGCTGCCTGAATTTGCCCTTGTCGCTTATTAGCACTGTGGCCCTAAAAGTCTGAGAGGCTAAAAGTCATGCCTCTCAGAGCCAATCGGAATAGCTTATTAGACCTATTGATTCTGGCATAGTGGGCCTGTGCGGAAATCTCTCTTCTTCATCCCTCCTCCTTCTCAGTCTTCCCCTCCTCCACCTCTTCCTCCTCCTTCTTTGATGTGTAAACCAAGATATTTGGGGAGCAGGGAATGATGTGATGTTTGGGATTTACTTTAAAATATATTCCAAACCTCCCCCCTCCCCAAAAGCAAAAATACAGCCACTTCGGGGGCAGTAGAAGGAGGAGGGCCTATGAAAGAGTTGGGGAAGCAGAGTGATAAGTACTCGGAAGGGCCGGGATCCTTCTGCTCTACACATTTTGGTGTATGCTTGAGAATTTTCATAATAAGGGTAAACAAACAAAGACCAAATAATGAGGCTTTCATTCCCTATATCCAAATGACCACAACAGGGCATAGAATGCACTTTCATAGTTGTTCCCCTGGCAATTTATTCTGATTCTCCAAATAAGATTCCAGCTCTCATCCTACCAGTCATAGTCTCTGGATATTGACTGGGAACGTTTTCCTCAACAAGGCCTTGCCAGGCCCACGCTAGGGAATGTATTGTTTCAGATTCTGTACTCAGGTTTTAAAGATTATTTATTTATTTATTTATCAGAGGAGGGGGAGAGCGAGCACAGGCAGACAGAATGGCAGGCAGAGGCAGAGGGAGAAGCAGGCTCCCTGCAGAGCAAGGAGCCCTTGTGGGACTCTATCAAAGGACGCTGGGATCATGACCTGAGCCGAAGGCAGCTGCTTAACCAACTGAGCCACCCAGGCATCCCTGTACTCACGTTTTTAAAAAAGTGACCAGTTTCCTGTTTGGAGTGACTCGAATGCAAGACTCACTGTAAGCCATTGTCTTGCTGTGTCCCATCCCTTTCTAAGGACTGCTTGTGCTATCTCTGGGAGATCACAGCATTGGGAGGGGCAGCCCAGGCCTGGGCTACTACAGCAAAGCTGCAGCCTGAAGGGCTCGCGTGAGATCTGTGGTTTGAGCTGTCAGAGCCTCACGGAGAAAAAAAAAAGAGAAATGAATCATCATTTGACCATGACATTCCCACTAAAGGTGAGGACAGTGGGAGAAAGAGCAAGGGAAGAGAAAAGAAAAATCTCAAAATAAATGTGGGGTAGATGGCAGGAGGAGGATGGGGTCTCGGAAATTGGGGGCAGGTGTGGCGATCGAACCAACGCTAGCCACAAACACAGGATTCCGCCCATTCTAGAGCGGACTGGACATAAACATGCTCGCACATCTACTTGTCGGCTGTGTTTTGTCAGCCGGTAGCAAGGTGACTCTTTAAGAGCTCTGAGAACCCAAACTTGTGGCCTCCCCGCAGCTGAGCCAAAGTGGAGCTGGGAGCTGCCCAGACGACCCGAGGCTGCCAGCTGACCACCTTCCTCCCTACTGATCGCTGGAGCCAAGCTCGGCGGGGGAGAAGCCACGCTCGCAGGTGGGTGCCGGGGCTAAGGGCAGAAGCCGGGTTCCCACAGAGGCCTCCTCGCCCAGGTGGCTGCAGGGGCGGCGCACGGGGACCGGAGGCCTGACACCGGGACGCGCCCCCCACTCTGGACAATCGGCCGCAGAAGTAAAGGGCCAGCATCCGGCCACGGCTGTGCTTCCCGCGGGACAATCTCGGGAGAAGGTCCTGGAAGAGGCTCGCAGGCCGATTTTCCGAGGGAAACGGCGAGGTGGGGAGGGAGCGCCCCTGACCCTCCCCGCCCTCCCCTCTCCCGCTCACCCAGCATCACCAGCGTCCCGGCTGCTCCGCAGAAACTTACGCGAGGTTGTAGTGTCGCCCTCTGCCGCATGGGGGCAGCATCACCTGCTGGCTCAGCGGCAGCGGTCCGCACCCCTCTCTTGGCGGAGGCAGGCGGAGGCAGGCGGAGGCGGGCCTGCGGCATCCTCTTTCATTGGCCGAGGCGCGGACGCTGCCATGTTGGAGGAAGCAGTGCCTTCTGTGCGGTGGAAACGCCATGGCTTCACCGGTAGCGTCGGGGAGCGCAGCCTCCTACCTTTTCTCCTCGCTCGAGTGTCGGTGCTGAGAGGCGGTGGCCGGCGGGATGGAGAGAAGTAGGATGAACCTGCCCAAGGGGCTGGACACGCTCTGCTTCCACAAGGACGAGTTCATGAAGGTTCACGCCTGGGCTCTGCTCCCCGGAGCCGGGCCGTGGGTGGCCTGCCCGCGTTGGCCCTCCAGGGCCTCTCCTCGGGCTTCTCCTGCGGGCTTCCTGGGGCGTCCCCGCCCCAGACGGGTCCTCGGCAGGGACCTCACTGCACTTCACAGTGAGTCTCTTGGCCTCGGGTGGGCTAGGTGCAGCCTGGAGAAAGCACTCCTGTGAAATCGTGCACATTGAATGAAAAGGCCTGAAAGTTCAGGGCAAGTGGTTTTGAGCTAAACGTAAAAGCCCCGGACCCGTAGGACCCGCCTCTGGTACCGTGCGGCACAGTCAGACCGCCGCTCCCCCAGCCTGACAGAAGCCTCCCAGTGCCTTGTGCCTAGAAGCTGAGCGACTGAGCGTTGAACACATCTCTGAACGCACGTACTTACCAGGAATCGGGTCAAAAAGGCACTTAACCTAACGTTTATGCCTGACTTTCGTCTTAAGCTCCCGGAATGAGAAATCTGAAAGACTGTACTGTCGTTACTGGTTCTGGTCCAGTACTACAAAGCATACCAAGCTCCTTTTCTAAAGTTGCCCTACTTCTCTTGGTGAGGTCAGCCTGAAGCTGGCAGCAGATAACTGTAGGACATAAACTTACAGAATAGAAATTTAAACTGAAAAGACTTTACTGACAGGAAAGGTTCATCAGACATAGCCTTGAAAATGTCCCAAGGTTTGAATCAGAGCCAGGAGGAGCTTTATCTGTTTTCTGTATCCCTCTGGGTCTGTAGTTAAACTATCAAAACGTATATGTTTAATTTCTAAGGATTGGGATTTAGTAGCTGGTTTCAGTGTTAAAAAGTTTTGGCTCTGTAGGTACCTAAAATTCTGAAAAGAGTTTGAATTTCTTACTTTTTTATGGCTTCAAGTCATAATATGTTTTTTTCTTTTTTGGGTTAACCAGCTAGTTCCTTTTTGATACTTGCATTCAGATCACATCTCCCAAACTCTGGCTTTAAAAGTGCTTATGTCTGGATCCTCTGCAGTGTGGCCATATCATTTTTAATATGTAGGGATGCCTAGACGAAGGTATATTGTACTCTTGTTCTTGTATGGTGATGTTAAGCCACTGTAATAAAAGGTGTAAATTGAATGGAGTGTCTGAAGGAGAGCACAGAGTGAATTCTCGGATCCAGAAACCTTTTGTTAACGAAGGACACGTGATGAGGAGAGAGGTCATTGGAAGAAGAAAAGGCACACACACAGACTTAAAGAATCTCAAAGCACGGAAGTCTCTTTAGCTTGTCTGTCTTTGGACTTTGTCAGGCTTTCTTTGGGCCTAACACTAGCATTTTCTCGCACTTCCTTGCCCCGCCATCTTTCTCACTCTGAGCTGACAGAATGCCTTTGGTCAAAGCAGCTTCGGAAAATAGAAATCTCAAAATAGCAGTTCTAAAGTAGGACTTAGAGGTAGGAAGAGAGCAAACTGGGAAAGTGGCTAGAATGCCAGCAATTCCATATTCTTTCAAGGCTCTGACATTTCTGAATATAATGTACAATTTGTAGTGTTAATGAACGTGACCCCTTCATACATAGAAGGAAAATACATAGAACAGCTGTTCTGTGTAAAGTGGTATTGATCTTCTATGTGGCTGCTGGAGATAAAGGTTATATGCAATTTGTGTTTCCATCAGAGAGATGTTTTGTTAAGTTACAGTTCCGAGGCAGAAATGAGTGGAGAGCTTGCTGGCAGGGTTGTATTTCTACATAGGTGTCTTGTTTGGCACATTTTGGAATGAGACTGGGATGGTAAAGGGAGATGGGGTGGGGCTGTGGGTTGCACCTTGGACACTGCATACATTGAGGGGTCCACGTTGATGCAGTCTTCATGGTAGAGCTGCAGTCAGGTTTACAGCAGGAAGTTGCATGGTCATATCTGTTGAGTTCGAGCTGACTGGTGGCAGGAGACTACTTAAAAAGTCATGTTTATGAGATCTAATGAGAAATAGAAGGGGAAAGGTATGCAAAAGAGGTAGGTGATCAAAGTGCAGGAATGGCAGATGGGGAAGGGTCACCTGGGGCAAAGGCACTGGCAACATCATACTTTGTCGGCTTAGAAATATGAAAATCCTTTGGGTTGACAGCCAACTAAGAGATAAGCAGGACATAAGGTATTGGTAGTAGGGGGAGAAAGTGTCATAACAGATAAATTAGACCATTTACATGGGTGTGCTATTGACATCACATGTAGCCTTCCTCTTCCATCTCAACATATGACTTCATCTCCAGTCGTACAGAAAAATTAGCCATCCCACGGGACCTCCTCCATCGTGCTGATCATGATCCCATTCTTGTATTTGTCCCTTTCTCCTCCTCACCTGGTACATGGAGGGGCTCTCCTTCCTCCTCGGGTTCAGTCTTCACTCTGGCTTGGAGTCCATGCCCTCCTGCCCTTCCAGGAGCCTGCGAGGATCCTCTCCCCTGCACTCCTTCCCATCATGCGCTCCTGTTTGATCCTCTCCCACTTGACTGCCCCACCTCTAGGTGTCGCGCATCACGGCCAGTGCTCAGGGGTTGACTTGACTTTCCCACCTTCCACCCTTCAGGCCCTGTCGTTCCACTAAAGAGTTCTTACCAAAACTGTTTCTAAGTCAGCGCACCTGACCTTTCTCTGTCTCCTTACTCGACATCACAATAGACCAAATGCTCTGCATTGCTTCCTGTCTTTCTTCTACCTCTCTGATGTGTCTCCTGTGCAAAGTCATGCTCCTGGTAGCCACTGAATGCTGATTATGGGCTCAGCCCCGTGTTCCTTTCTTTCCCTAGATGACCTTTTGTGCAGCTTCATGACCACCTATCAGCAGGTCAGGCAGATTCCTGTCTCTGGCCCACACGCCTCCTGAGCACCAGTTCTGTGTATCGGACTTGCTGACCTTTCTTCTCGGATGTGTCTGTGGCCCCTCAGACTCATCAGGTTCAAGACGGAATTCATGAGCACCTCCTCCACTGAAAACCACCTTTCTTATTCTATTGCCTCTCTCAGTAAACACTTCATCCGTTTAGCCTGGAGTCGGGAAACCAGAAGTCAACTCCTACTCTGTCACCTTTCCAAAATCTAGTCTGTCACACCAAGTCCTGTGGATTTCGCTTCCTAAACCTCTTGAGTCCATATACTTTCCATCTCTTCTCGTACCTTTGCAGCGCGCCCTTGCCATCACACCGTAGAAGCTTCTCACCCAGTCTCCATGCGCCTTCCTTGTCTTTCTGGCCCCTGGTCTACACTGCAGGCAAGCCACTCTTGTCAGAATGCGGATGTGATCTTGTATGTACCAGGTGACTGGTAAGTCCACCAGCTCTTGAAAAACCATTTTCCCACGCACTCTAACGTATTTCAAAGAGAATCAGTCCCCCATGGGGTAGTTTTCCTTGGTAGACAGTTTCTTTCTGCACTGAGCCAGTCTGCCTCCTTCGAACTTCTCTGTGTCCATTCCTCTCTGGAACCTGTGGCTTCGTTGGCACCCCGGGTAGGCACATGATGACCTTTTCCATGAGAAGTGAAGGCAGGAGCCCTCTGGACGGTGAATGTATGTACCCTCATGTTCCATAGGTAAAAGAACCGTGTGTGTGGGTGGGGGGGTAAGTCATTGAGGCTCCTCCCTGTTCTAATTGGGTGAACTGGGAATTTTGAGACAGGAAGCAGGTCCTGTGTGTCCTTGTTTGCAGGGAGCATGCATTCTGATGGACAAAACGGAAAAGGGGAAGAATGAGCAGCTGCTCAGATCTGTTTGTACTGTGCTGGCTGATTAGCTGTGACCTGCAGATGTGGGTCCCATCCTCGGCTCTGCTCTCTGCCTGCTTATGTCTGACTTGGGGCAAATCACTCGCCTCCGGCCTTCTGTTTGCTTGTTAGTATAATGAGGTGGTGCTTATCTATGTGATATTTGCCGGCTCCTCTGAAAAGACTCTAGTCCATCCTGGCTTGCATATAAGGAAAATGAGGCCTGAGGTGTGATGACTTCCTTTAAAGCCACACAGCTAGTTGGGGCCAATCACAGTCCAGATCTCCTGACCCCCATGCATCAGTCCTTGGAAATCCTACTGTAATATGTTCCTTTCCAGAGGCCACAGGTGGGAACTGAGGGAAGTGGGACAATCAAAACATTAAGAATAGCGCAGAAGATGGCACAATGTCCGCATGCCTTGGCACCTGCATTTCACCAATAGGGCCACCTCTTACCTTAGAAGAAGTTCCCAAAGGGCTGGTGATCTGGATGCCTGGCCTGGAGCTTAGCTACGGTAAATGGGACCAGAGGGAAGTGATGGCTGTTTGAGGTGGACTTTGTTGACGGTGGCTGGAGATAGCAGCTGACAGAGGAGGAAGAGGGAAGAGTGACAGATGGCAGATAGCCGCAGGCCCGCAGGTCAGCCACTGTTGCCCAGGGTCGCCCATCCCCAGGATCTGTCTTCGTATCACAGGAGCTGAGTGCTTACCCTGTGGGTTCTTAGTTCGATGTCACGTCTTGATGACAAGATTCCATTCTCTTCCACATCAGTTTGAGACAGACATCGTAATGAAATTCTAATTAGCCAAATATGGAATGTAAGCCTGGAACTCATTTTATAGAGAAATTTTCTTATGTGAACTACTTTCCCTGATGGTAGAGGAGTTGTGACGATGTAACATCAGATAAAGTTTATCTGATTGGCACTTGTAAGAAGGGTTCCCGGCAAAAAAGAACTGTTTTTTTGTTGTTGTTGTCCTCCCTTTTGATCTTTCCTTTCCATTCCTTTTTTTTTTTTTTTTTTGTCTTGTGAGCGGTCATCTGATTTATAAAAAGATGCAACAAAAAGTAAAATGGTACAAGATAATCAGTTTCAAAACATAAAAAAGTGAGTGTCTTTAGCCATAGCTCAGAACAGAGGAACTGGGTAAGGAAAATTGCTTGTATGAACTGGCAACAGGAAAAGTTGGTAAAGGAGAGCTGAGGAACTCTATTAAGACATAGGAGTGAGGGGCTCCATCATCATCTGGCATTTGCTCAGTGTCGTCTATATGGTTAGAGATGTCCATGATGGGAACTCCAGCAATCTTCTGGGTCTGGGTCTGGGTCAGCTGATGCCACAGTATAACACTCTGAATTACTTCCGTACTGAGCAGTCATCTGCATAGTTTGTCTTGTGTGTACGTGGTAATCATTTGAATCTTGGCTCTTTCGCAATCCTTAGAGCCTCTTGATATTTTCACCCCAGTTTCTCAGTTTCAGCCATTACACAGTCAGTTGTACAACTGGTACACTTGGCACACAGCCCGTCCATCATTGACCGGTCAAGTTTGGCCTAAATAGAAAAGTTGATAAAGTCGGTACCAACCAGGATGTGGTAAGTCGGCCCAGCTGTGTGTTTATATTGGAAAAAGCAGGAGGGATGTTGGGGGACTTCTCTTTCCTTGAGTGCATGGGATCCTTCTTTTCTTTCTTTTTAGGTTTTAATCTGTCCTTCTCTCAGAGAAGGATCTCAGAGCTAAGCATTCGCTTCCCGGTCACATACTTTCTTGCTTTCTCTTGCTTCCCCATGTTCACATCATGCCCATTTCTCCTTGCTTTTGATTTTCTAATTCACTCTTTGTAGTACCATAAAACTTATTTAAATAAAATGTTGGTCTACTAAGTTATTGATTATTAGTAAGTTCTTTGTTCAAAATTTGAGAGCAAGAAGTATTATGTAAATATATCTTTTTGTTATTTAACTAGTCTTACAACATTTAGCATCAAATTTCTTGAAACATTTAAACAAATTAATCACAAACTGGGACTTGGGCTCTTTCTTTCTTTTTTTTTTTTTAAGTAATCTCTATACCCAACATGGGACTTGAACTCACAACCCTGAGATCAAGACCTGCACACTCCAGTGACTGAATGAGCCAGGTGCCCTTTGGGCTTTTTGTTTTTAAGTTCCTCAGGTGAGGGGGTGCCTTAGTGGCTCAGAGGGTTAAGCTTCTGCCTTCAGCTCAGGTCATGGTCTCAGGGTCCTGGGATCGAGCTCTGCATGGGACACTCTGCTCAGCATGGAGCATGATTCCCTCCCTCTCTGCCTACTTGTGATCTCTCTCTCTGTGTCAAATAAATAAAATCTTAAAAAAAAAAAAGTTCCTTAAGTGATTCTAATGTGTGACCAGTGTTGAGAACTCTAGCACTGGATAATTCCTTTAAATAGCTCAAGAAATTAATTTTGAAAAGCGAACTAAAAGCCTACATAGATTATGATTGGTGTTAAATTGAGGGGAAAAAAGAGATAAAGAGAAGAAACCAGCTGGAACAGAGTGTATTTAGGTACTCAAATATTTGTTAGATGGATAAATACATTTACGGAATGTAGGTTTTGTTTTTTTTTTTTTTTTTTGTCTCTTCATAAATATGTCAAATGGGTATATAAATTCAACAAAGGAGTTTGATATAAAATTGATGAAAATGTTAGAACAGAAGTTTTTTAGAATTTCAGTGTTACTATTTCATGATGCTTTTAAGATGATCTCTCTGTAGATGGTGGGAAGATCTTGTTAGCATATGTTTTTAATTTCTCAAGCTTGAATAATTTAGTCACCGAACAAAGATTTAGAATGAGTTTTGGGAGACACAAGTCCTAGATTATGTCCCCACCTAGCTGGGTCAGAGATTTGAGAGCAGGCGCTGGAGGGAAGAGCTCCAAGGACATTTTTGTATACATGCTGATACCTTGGGTGGGAACACTCTTCCCACACTTCCTGTGGCTAGCTCCTTTGTGTCATTTGGATCTCAATTCATTGTTCTATATTTCCTGGTTCATCCAAGTTAAAATACATCCCATTTGTCACTCAGACCTTTACTCTGTCCTGTTTTCTTTTTAGCAGTGATCACTATTCATTAATCACTATTTGATCACTGTTCATTAATATAATGTTTGTTTACATATTTATTTTCTCATTTCTGCATTAGAATATCTGCTTCTTAAAAGCAGAGACCTTGTCTTTTCTTTTCATGACTGTGTCCCCAGGTCTTAGAGCAGAGCTGGAGTTGCATGATAAATATTTGAGGAATATTTATGGGATATACAGGGACATTTATTCATCTCTGTTGTCCATTGTTTTCAAGAATGGTTGGAAACACACACATACGTGAGCTCACACAAACTTTCTATGTCTTTCAACCCCTATGTAGTGTGCAGATTAGTGCTTAACTATTTTGGTTTTTTGTCTCGATGAAATGGGACATGTTTCAGGGCAGAGCTCATAAATTTCATATGCCCTCTTAGTACTTCTCATCTTTACAGAGTGATGGTTCTGGGGATTCTGCTTCTCATGGAGATAGTATATAGAGATTTTATAAGTCCATGTATCTGGGAAGGAGTGTTTTACTTCTTGGCAGTTTAGAGAACTTCAATCTTTCCAAATTCCATGTAATTTTCATAGCATTAAAGCTACTAATTTCAGATTATTGGTAAGTTTTAAATGATTAATTCCCAGGTTACTTTGAATTAGTCTTTGTTTGCCATCCCTGATTGCAGCTAGTTAGTCAAGTAGCTAAACTTTTAAACTCTACTTGGTTTTAATTTTGAGTGATGTCACTGCTTCTCTGATGGTTAATGGTTCTTAATTACCTGCAGCTTGTCTGGTTTGCTCATTCATTTTCCTGTGTTCCAACACCTCTTGTGATCTACCAACTTCTGGCCTTTTGGGGGATTTGTACTTTAACTGGGTTCAGATAGGAAATACCCCTGAGTACAAAGAGAAGATATTTTTCTTCTAACTTCACTATCTCCTATTATTATTGTATTACATTGTTGTGGTACATGTGTTACAACTGATGAACCAGCATTGATACAGTATTAATTAATAATCCATGGTTTACATTAGGGTTTACTCCTCTTTCTAAAGTTCTGTGGGTTTTGACAAATGTATAATGTTATTTACCTACTGTTGGTATCTTACAGCCCAGTTTCATTGCCTTGAAAAACCCTGTACCTCATCTATTTGTTTCTTCTCCTCTCTCTGAACCCTCCTCGCTCACCCCTCAGCCCGGGATCTTTTGACTGTCTAGAGTTTCACCTTTTCAGAGGCACCTGGATCGCTTAGTTGCTAGGGCATCTGACTCTTGATCTCGGGGTTGTGAGTTCTATCCACCACATTGGGTATAGAGATGACCTAAAAAATAAATAAAAATAAATAATGTTGGTTAATTTTTACCTTTTCCAGAATGCCATAGAGTTGGAATCATGTAGTATTTAGCCTTTGAGAATGGTCTTTCACTTAGCAATATGCATTTAAGGTTCTTCGAAGTCTTGTGGCTTAATAATTCATCTTTTAGTTGTCAAATAATCCGTTGTGTGGGTGTGGCACAGTGTACCTGTTCACCTACTGAAGGAGATTGGATTGCTTCCAAGTTTTGGCGCTTCAGAGAATAAAGCTGCTGTAAACATTCGTGTGTAGGTTTTTGTGTGGACACTAGTTTTGAGCTCTTTTGGGTAAATACAAAGGAGCACAATTACTGATCTTATAGTGAGAATGTATTTAGTTCTGTGAGAAACTGCCAAGCTGTCTCACACAGTGTCTCCCATTTTGCATTCTGACCAAACAGTGAATGAGTGTTCGGTTGTCCCACATCCTTGCTAGCATTTGGTATTACTAGTGCTTTGGATTTTTTATATTCTACGTGATATGTAATAGTACCTAGTTTAAATTTGCAATTTCTTAATGACATACAAAGTTGAGCATCTTTTCAGATCCTTTTTTTTTTCTGTTTTAAAGATTCTATTTATTTATTAACAGCACAAGCACACGGAGAGGTAGCAGCAGGCAGCAGGAGAGGGAAAAAAGCAGGCTCCTCGCTGAGCCGGGGGCCCAGTGTGGGGTTCAGTCCCAGGACCTGAGCTAAAGGCAGATGCTTAACTGACTGGGTTTCCCAGCCATCGCTCTTTTCACATTTTTAAATTAGGTTTGATTTCTTGTTGCTACTAAGACATCTTTATATTATATTTCTTATTTTAAGTCCTTTACCATGGATGTGTTTTGCAGATATTTTTCTCTACTCTGTGACTGGTCTTTTCATTCTCTCTCTTTTTTTTTTTTTTTTTTTTTAAGATTTTATTTATTTATTTGTCAGAGAGAGAGCGAGCGAGAGTGAGCACAGTCAGACAGAGTGGAAGGCAGAGTCAGAGGGTGAAGCAGGCTCCCTGCGGAGCAAGGATCCCTATGCAGGACTCCATCCTAGGACGCTGGGATCATGACCTGAGCCGAAGGCAGCTGCTTAACCAACTGAGCCACCCAGGCATCCCGTCTTTTCATTCTCTTAACAGTGTCTTTTACAGAGAAGTTTAATTTTAACAAAGTCCCTCTCATCAATTTTTTTTCTTTCGTAGATCATGCTTTTGGTTTTATATCTGAAAAGTCATTGCCAAATCCAAGGATCCCTACATTTTTTTCTTATGTCATCTTTAAGAAGTTTTGCATTTTACGTTTAGGTTTTGTGAAAGGTGTGAAAAGTTTGTTTTTATTCTTTTCATTTCTTTGTTTTTTCTTATCAATGTCCCATTGTTCGGTTCCATTTGTTGAAGACTGTCCTTGCCATTGAGTTGCCTTTGCCTGTGTGTGTGGATGTTTTTCTGAGCTCTCCACTCTGTTCCAAGGACCTGTCTCTTTTGCCAGGCACCTTCTGTCTTAATCACTATAGCTTTAATAGTAAGTCTTGAGATTGGGTGGTGGCAATCCTCAATTTCCTTTTTTTCCCCGCTCTTTAATATTTTGTTGACTACTCTGGGACTCTTGGTTTTCCAGTTTTCCATCCAAATTTTAGAGTCAACATGTTGGTATCCACAGAATAACTTCCTGGCATTTTGATTGGGATTGCATTGAGTCTGTCGATCAGTTTGGGAAGAACTGACCTCTTAACAGTATTGAGTGTTCTTACCCAAGATTATGGACTTTCCACTTCACATCTTACCTTGCTTGTTATCTTTCATCAGAATTTTATACTTTTTCTCATATAGATCTTGTGCATATTTCGTTAGATTTGCACCTAAGTATTAATTTTTTTGGTATGCTAATGAAAGACCCGCGGATCCCCTTACCCAAGAATCCAACACTGCCACTGGATGCAATCAGCAAGAGGTTCTTTATTGTTACGCAGGCGCCTGCGGGTGGTCAGCGCGCGCCTGCGGGTGGTCAGCAGCTCCTGCTAGCTGAGCACCCCCGGCTGGGGTGGTGCCGGGTTTTTATAGACAGGTACAAACAAGTTTTGGGTGGGGCGCAACTGATTGGTGGACAGTTTGAACTTTTGAAAAAGGCATACTTGGTGTTAGTGGAGTGGATCAGGGGACCCACATGTGAAAGCAGACAAAGCAATCTTACAGAAGCAGAACTGGCCAGTTAGCCCACGCATGCGAAGAGAGCGGCGGGGAGGGGGAGACAAAAAGGGGAAGTTAGCCCTTACTACTCAGCAGAAAGACATCCTGTCTACGTGACTATGTGGCCCCCTGCCTACATGACCATGCCCCTGCTATTAGGAGAGGGTATCTTGCTCAAACAGGAGTCAAGTGTCATGCCCTAAAAGCCAAGCAGTTACAGAAAGGCAAAAGAGCAGTTACATTGAATTCAACCCTGGGGGAAAGGGAGGAGGAGTGTCATCATGGCGTCTCTATTATTTCTATAAGCCACGCGGCTAGAGAAAGGTAAGAGAGCAATTCACACAATTAATAACCTAACTTAATTTCATACCTAATAGCCAGCGGTTTACAGAAAAGCAAACAAGCAGTTAGTTATCCTATCTATCTACTAGGGGAGGGGTTTGTCTAGGAGAGGGGTCTTTCATTCCCCCCTTTTTCTTTATCATGGATAGAATCTTATATCCATTCGTCTTGTTCTTGCATGTCCTGCCCTTGCATTGAGCTAGTCCGGGGCTCTGTTTTGCTTGAGGAGTTGGTATCGCTGTGTCAGTACCATAGTCTGAACAACAGACAGGTGATCTTTAATGAACTGTACTAACCTGTTTAAGACACAAGGACCAAAAGTTAGAATTAATAACAGAATGATGAGAGGGCCCGTTATAGATGACAACAAAGTAGTAAGCCAAGGCAAATCTGTTGAACCAGTTTTCGCGGTGGAGAAGGGTGGAGAGGGGGTGCAAGGCATCAGCCCCTTCTCCATCCTCTCAGCCAGCCTCCTGCTCCTTCATCATTTCCCCCCTGAACAATTTTGACTCTTAAATCTTTAAGATGGTTGAAGGTGGAAGGTCTCATCTTCTGTAATTTCTTCCTGCTGAATAGGGGCGTAGAGCTGTCCCTACCTACTGGGGGTCAATATTGATCAGTGGAGGAATGTATAGGGGAGTTAGGAAAGGCGGAGGCAGCCGAATCCAGCGCTGACAGCGAAGAGGCGTCCTCTCACGCGACAAGGATCGTCTGTCATGGTGAAGTCATTGCAGCAATGGAGTCTCGGCACCAAGTAGAGAAACATTGAACAAAGCAACATGTTAAGGTTAATAAGGCGATAATGAGAAGCCCGAAAAGGAGATTTGGCCATAGTCCTCCTTTAAACCAGGAACTTAACCATTCACTGAGAGAGAAGGATCTTGTAGGGCCTTAATCTGGGTATTCATGTCTTTTATTAGTCCTGTGACATTTTTGTGATAGTCTGGAATGTACACACAACATTCTGTCTTGATAATTGCACATGTGCCACCCTGGACTGCTGTCAGGACATCTAAGGCCATCCTTAGTATAGCGATAAGGAGGGTTTTGGAACTTAGGCCCATATTGGATTGGGGAGTTATGGATTGACAGCAATCCCCTTTCCTTCCAAATAGCTCCATGGGCATGTAGTACCAGGAAAGCATATTTGGAGTCAGTATAAATGTTAATTCTTAGACTTTGGCAATTGCAAAGTGCTAGTGAGCACTATGGCACACCTAGCTTTTCTTTATTTTTTTTTTATGAAAACTACTGTCATCAGAAAACAAACTGTCATTTATATTTTTAACAGGGGCATCTTAAATCTGGCCAGATAGAGTAAGCAAGATCAATAACCTTTGAACATTTTTGCTCTATAGAGAAAGAAATACAGTAGTCAGGTTCAGGCATACAGGTAACTAGGTTTAAAGTTTGACAAGTTTTAAGTATTATTTCTGGCTTATCTGTTAGTGTAGCCCAGTATTTAATAAGTCGGCCTCCATCATCCATTGGTGGTCTTTGGCTTCTAAGACAAATCTGGACCTGATGTGAAGTTATTACAGTCAGGGACAGTTCCATAGTGAGGTTTGAGGCACTTTTATAGGAGGGCTGTTCCATGCTTAGCTAAAGCATCTATTTGCAATTGCACCTCAACAGAGGTGGCCTCTAGGATAAATATGACAAAGGGATGAAACCAAGAAGACGACCTTTGAGTGGTCCAGCCTTAACAATATCCTGATTACAGAGGATCACTGGCAGTGAGAAAACTTGTCAAGAGATAAGGGGAGTCCCCCATGGATCATTCAATCCACTCATAAAGAAAGTGGGGTCATCCACGGTGCCTCCAAGTCCATAGTTGATCCTATGGAGTGCAATAGGCTGGCTTTTAGGCAATTTCATTATCCCAGCCACACATAAGGGTTAGTTTAAGTTATACAATTGTAGGGGAATCAATCCCATTTTCCAGTTGTTTAATCATGTGCCGTGGGGTCTGCGAATATCCCCACAAAACAGTAAGATCAACTAAAGAAGCTATTGTACAACTTCTCTGAAGTTTACCTCAAATTGTTTAGCTTAGGTAAACATTTAAAGACAATCAAATCTAGAATTTAACATCCATAAAGGTGTGTTACTAAAACAATTTTTCTCTCTAAAAATAATCCTCATTTACAGAGATAGCCAAATCAGGACTAATTCACTTGTGAAACAAATCCAGTTTTAACAAACTTGGCCCATTATTTACATAAGCTCAGCAAGAAATAGTTGAGTGTGATCATATAGATCTTTTAGAATCTGCTTTGCTGGAACTTCTTATAAGGAATCTCTAGGTTGAACTTTTAGTAGCCTCTCCAGGCCAGAAGCCAAGCTCCGTACTTGCCATTAGGCATGCCTGCAATACCTGTTGATTTGGGCGAGTTCCTCTTCTGAGTGTCCGCACCTACCAAGGAGTGACATTCTTTACTCACCTGGTGAGGCTGCTTGGAACTCTGTAAACAAGGTATCAGGCCAACAGTCCCAAGAGGCTTTATGGCTCCAGGTTTCATAAAGTCAACCTTAGTTCCTTTAAACTGTCTGGTCATATCTGAGTCTTTTCAAATATGACATCCCAGTCAAAGCCTTGGTAAAATAACCGGTGTTTCCAATTCTTTCCTGTTACAAGGAGAACAGATTCTTATTGAACTTATGCAAATGACTGATTGCCATAGAAGAATGCTTACTGAGACCTTTTGGTTTCAGAGGGTTCATATAGAGAGAAAAGCTTGAATGCTTTGAGCACTTTTACAAATGAGCACTTATACATCTCTATAAGTTACAGATAACTTAAGAAAAAGTATCCCTAGTCTGGAAGAGCAAACATTAGAGAGAACCGGCAATGTTTAAAATAAGACAAAACATTAAGAGACACAACACTATAATCTTTTAGTTCATTTAGTCCCATGTTACTAAATCTGGTGAATGTGGCTTTAGTCAGTTCTGGAAATTCTTACCCATTTCAGTTTTAGGACTTTCAAGTATATCAAATATCTATATTTGTCCTGAAAGTCCTTTACAGGAATCCCCTTGAAGATAAAACTCATTTTACCAGAGAATTAAAACAATTATAAATTACAAAAACTCAGAATGGATATGGTTAGAGCTAAAGAGACATGGGAATTTACAATTTAGCTGCAAGAAAATCAGGTTACAATTTCTGTGACATATAACATTTTCATAATTACAATATCAAGCGATGATCTCTCAAAACATTAAAACTTTAGGAAATGCATAGAATCTCTAGAATAGTTATCATTTTCCCAAATGTAACCCAAGGTTTATCATTGGTTTAAATCTTGTCAACAATTGCTAAAACCTTAGAAAGTTTAAAAACACATGCCTAAATATAATTAGGGATGTTAAACACCTGATAAAACAAAACATAGGAACTGAATTTTTCAGGCAGGCAAAGAGGAAACCATTTACACTTTTTAACAGATCAATTAGCTAAGAAAACTTTGCCCCTTTTAAACAGAAAGAAAACCAGCATTTTATACCAGTGTCTTTCCCTTTTTTTATTTTACTTCTAAGTGTGCAGTCTTAAGATAGGAGCTTTCTGGGTTTCTCTCCTATCATGAATGATGTCGCAGACAAGGGAGGGGGGGGGATCTTTCCCCGGCTCTCCTGTTTGCATCCCTCATGGGAATTTAGGAGCGTCTTAGCTAAGGCCTGTCCGCATAAACCCCGGACCAGGCTACTCCGTGGAGTAGATGACCGTTATGCCATATGACGCCCCGCGAGACTCAAGGTGCAGCCCCCTCAGACTCCGTAGCCAAAGTGGTGGAGCCATACAGACACATTCACACAGTCAGACACTCTTCAGATTCAAACAGGTTGGATACCCTCCCCTTTTGGGCGTCTCTGGCTAATGGGAGGTGATCAGTCTCCCCTTTCACTCTTTACAGATTAGAGCGAGTTTCTATGGTTACAGGCAAAGGAGGATGGTAACAGGGTGTTTTCGCAGTCCCTCAAGGTTGGGCTGCTTCCTTAATCTCTCAAGGCCAAATGGCCCTTATACTTGGAAGTATAATCTATGTGGAGGCAGGTCAGGAGAGTGCTAAATCACCTTGGAGGCTGTTTTTCTTTCTTACATATCATCTACTTTCCTAGAGTTTCCTTTTATTTCCATCAGTCTTAGTTACACTAAGTAGAACTTTGTATTCTTAGAAACACCTTTAGTTATTAACCAATTGTGAACTGTTACAACAGAATTCTTCAGGTGGCAATTTATGAATCAGTTAAGTGGCAAACAAGTTTACCAACAGATTTAAATACTCTTAGTTTCTTTGCAGTAAGAAGTCAAAAGCACAAACCTACATCCACTAATTAAAGACTTAGCATTTTATCCTGTTTGGTTAGGACCTAGATGTCCACAATTTAATTCCATTTGTCATCCAAGCAAAACTTTAAAACTTTCAGGTTACCAAAGACTTTTAAAGCTACTTCAGCAATTACCCATTAGAACTTTGAGACAGACAATTAACCATCAGTTTAGTCATTCCTTTGCTAACAAATTTTAACAAGTAACACAAGCTTATTTGACCTTCAGTAACTTCGAAGTTTCACATTTACTGCTGATAACTTAAAAGACAGGTCTTAATCTTAATTAAACCAACAAACTTAACTTAGTTCCAACACTGATTTACGTTCCACCTGGACCCACTCCACTTTGAATGTTTACCTGAGACATGCGTGGGAAGATCTGGAGTGGGGAGGGGGGGGGTGTTAGGTCCAGGGGGTGTTGTTCTTGCTCCTTGACAGTGGAGAGAGAAGGAGCTGTGGTGCATGATCTAGAGGCCAGTCATGCAGGCTGCACACACGTTGGTACAGAAACACGTAAGGGGGAAACAGAAGAAACAAAGTGCCGCCAGGAGGCAGAGAAAGGATCCCCAGTTTTGGAGCTCCTAAGCCCCAACAGAGGAGCAGACACCATGCTTTCCCACCAGCAAGGGGGAAGGGGTTAAGTAGTCTAAGTCAGGCCAGAGAACACAAGGAAACTTCCCCGAA
Organism: Mustela putorius furo; assembly: GCF_011764305.1. NCBI lineage: Eukaryota > Metazoa > Chordata > Mammalia > Carnivora > Mustelidae > Mustela > Mustela putorius. The sequence continues at coordinate 20,068 of NW_025422306.1, read as the reverse complement.
ACAAAGAGAGTTTCGGCAGCTGCTTGGGAATATTCCTTATAGTCTCTGTCTCGAGTAAGACCAACCCCAGTTGGCTCCAGTTATAGCCATTAACACACGGGAAGTGAATGAGGGAGAAGCCCCCATTTTAGACTCAAAGAAAACAACCAAGGACAACGAGTAGAACACACAAAACAATTAACAAAAAGGTCGCTGCGCGGTTTCGGTATGCTACCGAAAGCAAGGTTTCCACCGGCCCAGAGGAGCCTCGAGATCTCCCTGCGGTGGACAAATTCCGACCAGGGCCGAGGGGTTCCTCTGGAACGGACAAACGGATATAACCCTCGGACAAATGAGGGGCTCCAAAAAAAAAATTGGGCCCCTCGACACCCTGGAGCGTCCCCCAGGGTTGGCAGGGGAGAAGTCCGAGCTCGTCAGCTCCTTCTCAAGCTGCCTACAAATACAATCCAACAACGCACGCTGTTGTACAAACACTATACCGCTACCCGCAGTATAGGTCAAACAGAGGCCTCTCTCAAGACTAGAGACAAACAAGAACACGAGACTGGATACAAACGAGAACATGAGACAGGAGACAAGAATGCTGGCCAGCTTACCTCCCGGTGGGAGTCAGTTGGATCCGTGGGCAGGAGTCCGATGATCTCGGTGGGACCTCCAAATGAAAGACCCCGCGGATCCCCTTACCCAAGAATCCAACACTGCCACTGGATGCAATCAGCAAGAGGTTCTTTATTGTTACGCAGGCGCCTGCGGGTGGTCAGCGCGCGCCTGCGGGTGGTCAGCAGCTCCTGCTAGCTGAGCACCCCCGGCTGGGGTGGTGCCGGGTTTTTATAGACAGGTACAAACAAGTTTTGGGTGGGGCGCAACTGATTGGTGGACAGTTTGAACTTTTGAAAAAGGCATACTTGGTGTTAGTGGAGTGGATCAGGGGACCCACATGTGAAAGCAGACAAAGCAATCTTACAGAAGCAGAACTGGCCAGTTAGCCCACGCATGCGAAGAGAGCGGCGGGGAGGGGGAGACAAAAAGGGGAAGTTAGCCCTTACTACTCAGCAGAAAAAGACATCCTGTCTACGTGACTATGTGGCCCCCTGCCTACATGACCATGCCCCTGCTATTAGGAGAGGGTATCTTGCTCAAACAGGAGTCAAGTGTCATGCCCTAAAAGCCAAGCAGTTACAGAAAGGCAAAAGAGCAGTTACATTGAATTCAACCCTGGGGGAAGGGAGGAGTGTCATCATGGCGTCTCTATTATTTCTATAAGCCACGCGGCTAGAGAAAGGTAAGAGAGCAATTCACACAATTAATAACCTAACTTAATTTCATACCTAATAGCCAGCGGTTTACAGAAAAGCAAACAAGCAGTTAGTTATCCTATCTATCTACTAGGGGAGGGGTTTGTCTAGGAGAGGGGTCTTTCACTAATGTAAATGGTCTTGTGTTTTTAACTTCAAATTCCACTTGTACATTGCTGGTATATACGAAAGCAATTGACTTTTTAAATTTTTTAATTAAAATTCAATCTCGTTAACATATAGTGTACTTTTAGTTTCATGGTTAGAATTTCGTGATTCATTGGTTGCATACAACACCCAGAGCTCATCCCAACAAGTGCCCTCCTTAATACCCCTCACCCAGTTACCCCAACTTTCCCCTCTCCAGTAACCCTCAGTTTGTTTCCTGTAGTTAAGTCTCTTGTGATTTGCCTCCCTGTCTGTTTCTATTTTTCCTTCCCTTCTCCTAAATTCATCTGTTGTTTCTTAAGTTCCACATGTGACTGAACCTATATGGTATTTGTCTTCCTCTAGTTCCATCCATGTCCTTGCAAATGGCAAGATTTTGTTCTTTTTGATGGCTGAGTAATGTGTGTGTGTGTGTGTATACCACATCTTCTTTATCCATTCATCTTGATGGACATCTGGGCTCTTTCAATAGTTTGACTATAAACATTGGGGTGCTTTTGCCCCTTTTGTGTACTTTGGATAAACATCTAATAGGGCAATTGCTAAGTCATTGGGTTGTTACATTTTTAACTTTTTGAGGAGCCTCCATACTGTTTTCCAGAGTTGCATTCCCACCAACAGTGTAGGAGGATTCCCCTTTCTCCACATCCTCGCCAACATCTGTTGTTTCCTGACTTGTTAATTTTAGCCATTTTGACTGATGTAAGGTGGTGTCTCATTGTGGTTTTGATTTGTATTTCCCTGATGCTGAGTGATGTGGAGCCCTTTTTCATGTGTCTGTTGGCCATTTGGATGTCTTCTTTGGTCTGTTCATGTCTTCTGTCCATTTCTTGACTGGATTTTTTTGTTTTTTTTTTGGATGTTGAGTTTGATAAATTCTTTATAAATTTTGAATACTGGCCCTTTGTCTGATACATCATTGGAAAGCAATTGACTTCTGTATTTTAACTGTGTATTGTGCAGACTTGCTATAATCACTTGACTAGTTTCAGGAGGGTGTGGGGGGGTGTGAAGTCCTTTGTATTTTCTGTAGACAGTCATTCATCTGTGAACAAAGTTTTATTCTTTCCCAGGTTATATACCTTTTGTTTCCTTTTCTTACCTTATTTCATTAGTTTGGCCCTCCAGTTAGTATTGAATAGTAGTAGTAGGAGGGACATCCTTGCCTTGATTCCCTGTCTTCTATTTTCTCAGTATTAATATCATGTTAGCTGTGGATTTTTGGAGACATTCTTTATCAAGTTGAGGAAGTCCTCCTATTCCTAGTTTCCTGAGGGTTAATAATGAAGAGGTGTGGATTTTGTTAAATGTTTTTTTTCCTCCCTTCATTGATATGATCATGTGATTTTTTTTTTCTGTTGATATGATGGATCACATTGATTTTCTAATGTTGAACATTTTCTAATGTTGCATACCTGGAATAAATCCTACATGACCCTGGTGTATAATTTTTTAATATAGTGTTTGCTTTTATTTGCTAATTTTTGTTGAAGATTTTTGTGTCTGTGTTCATGAGAGATACTAGTTTGTAGTTTCTTTTCTTCTAGTATTGGTTTTGGTGTCAGGGTAATAATGATCTCCTAGAATGATTTAGGAAGTATTCCTTCTAGTTTTACTTTCTGGAAGAGATTTTAGAGAATTGTGTAGTATTCCATAAATGTTTGGGTGAATTTACAGTGATTGGGATTGTTAACAGTAGCCCTCCCTTCTTTCATCTGATATTAGTAATTTATGTCTTCTAACTTTTTTTTTTTCTTTGTTTGCCTGGCTAAGGGTGTATCTGTTTTATTGATGTTTTCAAAGAAACAGACTTGGGGTTTATTGATTTAAAAAAAAAAATCCTGGTTTTAATTACATTGATTTCTGCTCTAATTTTTATTTTTTTCTACTTCCTTTAGGGTTTTTTTTTTTTTAATGATTTTATTTGACACAGAGAGAGTCAGTGAGAGAGGGAATACAGGCAGGAGGAATGGGAGATGGAGAAGCAGCCTCCCTGAGCAGGAAGCTCTGATGCAGGGCTCTGTCCCAGGACCCTAGGACCATGTCCTGAGCCAAAGGCAGATGATTAACCAACTGAACCACCCAGGAGCCCCTCCTTACTTTAGATTTGATTTTGTTGTTGTTGCCTAAAATGGAAGCTTAGATTATTGACTTTAATCTTTTTTTTTTTCTAATATTTGCATTCAGTACTGTATTTTCCCTTTAAGCAGCATTCCACACATTTTGCTACATTGTATTTTGTTGAGACTGGTCTCCTGTCATTTAGAAGTGTGTCATTTAATCTCCATGTATTTTGGACTTCTTCAGCTATCTTCTGTTACTGATTTTTAATACCATTGCGGTCTGAGAACATACTTGGTATAATTTTTATTTTTAAAAATTTGTTGTGTTTTGTGGCCCAGAATTATTCTGTCTTGATGAGTGTTCCATGTGAGCTTAAGAAGAATGTGTGTTGCACTATTACTGGGCGAAATTGCCTGTGTACATCTGTTTAACGGTAATTGATGGTGGTGTTAAGTGTGCCATGTCTGGACTGAATGTGCACATCTGTCAAATCCTTGTTGCCCTGCTGCTGGATCGGCCCATTAATGATGGAGAAGTGTTGAAGTCACCAGCTGTGATAATGGAATTGTGTTTATTTCTCCCTGCAGTTCTGTTAGGTTATGTCTCACCTGTGTTGATCAGGCACACATACGTTAAGGATAATTGTGTCTTCTTGGTCAGTCGATTTCTTTATCATGTGCCTGATAATTTTCCTTCTCTGAAATCTGCTTTGTCTGAAATTCATGTAGCTACGCCATTGTTCCTGTGATTAGTGTTACTTTGGATTTTTTTTAATGTATCCCTAGCATTTAACTTGTTGATATTTAAGTTGTTTCATTTTTCATCAAAATATAATTCACAAAGAATAATAGTTGCCATTTTAAAGTGTACTCTTCTCTGGTTTTTAGTATATTTACTGTGTATATGGTACATACATCACTTCTGTCTAATTCCAGAATGCTTCCATCACCCGAAAAATAAACCTCTTAGTTCCAATTCTCCCCTCCCCTTATTCCCTGGCAATCATGAATCTACTTTCTGTTTTTTATGGATTTGCCTTTTCTGGAACATCTCATATCAGTGGAATTGTATAACACATGACCTTTTGTGTCTGGCTTCCTTTAACCTGAGAGTAGAATGTTTTCAGACTTCACTCGTGTTGTAGCATGTAACAGTTTATTCCTTTTTTTTTATGGTTGTGTAAGAGGCTCTTCCACATTTTATGTATCCATTCATCAGTTGATGGACGTTGGGTATATACTCTTTTGGCTGTTATGAGCAGCGCTGCTGTGCACATTCATGTACAGGTTGTGGCAGAACATCTGTTGTCAGTTCTGTCGGTGTCATACCCCTAGACGTAGAACTGCTGGGTAATTGTACGTGTGTAACTTCTTGAGGAGCTACCGAGCTGTTTGCTGCCTTAGCCACACTGTTTTTACATTCTTCTCACCAACAATATAGGAGGGTTCCAGCTTCTCCGCCTTCTTGCCAGCACTTTTCTTCTTCTTTTTTTTTCTTTTTCTTTTTCTTATTTTACCATAGTTGTCCTAGTGGGTGTGACGTGGCATCTGCATGTGCTTTTGATTCGCATTTCCCCAATGACTAAGGATGTCGAACATCCCGACGTGTGCTCTTGACCGTCTGTGTATCATCTTTGGAGAAATGTCTATTCAAAAGTCTTTGGATTGTTTTTAAATTAGGTTATTTGTCTTTTTGTTGTTGTTGAGTTCTAAGAGTATATTTGCATATTCTGGTTATTAGGTCCTTGTCAGACAAATGATTTGCAGATACTCTCTCCTATTCTGTGGGTTGTCTTTTCACATTCTCCGTAGTGTCCTTTGACACTTGATCAAGTTCAGTTTATCTAATATTTCTTATTGCTTTGTGTATCATGTCTAAGAAAGCTTTCCCGATCCAAAGTCATACAGATTTTCACCTGTTTTCTCTGAGTGTTACAGTTTTTGACTCTTACATTTAAATCTTTGATCCATTTTGAGTTATATTTTTGTGTATGTGTGACGTTGCTGTTCCAAGTTCATTCTTTTGCATGTAGATATTCACTTGTCCCAGTAGTAGGCACTCGAAAAGACTGTTTTTTTCCCCCCCATAAATGGTCTTGGCATCCTTGTGAAAAATCAGTTGACCATAAATGTATGGGTTGTAAATACTTTCTTTTTGAATACTTGGGAAATCTACACTATAAAGTAAAAACCATTCCTAAAGTAGTAAAACCATTCTTGGTTAAGTGAAATGGGTCTCTATTATGGCACTGTGAGTTTGGGTTTGCTTTTCACAGCAAATGCTGCCTAACCCAATATTCACAGATGTTCCGAGTTATTTAGTCATGTGTTAATGCAACTTTTGTTTATCTGAGAACAAATGCATAAATGGTAAGTTGAGTACTAATATTACCTAATAGCATTTGTTCACTGAGGCTAAGTTATATGATTTATTTATTTATTTATTTAAGATTTTTTATTTGAGAGTGAGAGAGTGCAGGAGCAGGAGGAAGGGACAGAGGGAGAAGCAGGCTCCTTGCTCAGCAGAGCGCCTGATGTGGAACTCAAACCCAAGAGACTGGGATCATGACCTGAGCCAAAGGCAGATGCTTAATCACATAGGCACCCCAGTTATACAATTTAGAATGCCATCATGAAGTTCAAGAACTTCAACAATGTGTAACTGAGGCAGGGAAAGTGATTGACCTAAAGGTATACAGTTGGTGAGTAGGATGGCCAGGATTATGAACCGAGACCCCCTCCCATGATGTACTACATAACTATGATGTAAGGTCTGAGATGGTCTCAGGAGAGAAAGGTCCAGGCTAATTTGGTCACCAGTGTAAGGAGCAGGTGGCTCTCTGTAGATGACTGTGAAATTACGGTTTGGTATGAAGTCCTTCTCTCCGACACTAGCAGGGTCAGTCTTTGGTTGATTAACTAAAAAAGTCAGTTTAAACAAGTACTCTTAGGGAATGGTACATACAGTTCTTAGCATTTAATTGGAAAAAATATATGTACATTTATTCTCCATTGAAACAGAGTGCCAGGTCTTTTCTCTGGAAACTGGCCTGCAGATTAGATTTCTGAGTTATCACAGCACTTGGGTCGCTCAATAGGTTAGGCATCTACCTTCGGTTCAGGTCATGACCCCGGGTCCTGGGATGGAGTCCCGCATTGGGCTCCCTGTTCAGCAGGGAATTTCCTCCCATTGCCCCTTTCCCTGCTCATACTGTCTGTCTGTGTCTCAAATAAATAAAAAGAATCTTTAAAAAAAGCTTTCTATGTTGTCTTTTTTTGCATTCAGTTTCAGTTTCTTTAACCGAATTGAGTGAGAATCCTGTGATCACTCCCTCCCTGCCTGGTACTTGGTCATCTCACCCATACCTAACTTAGCAAAAATTTTCTTATTGATTTCTTTGTATCAAATCTTTCCAAAGTAGCTGTGTTAGTTTTCAAAAGAACAGTGATTTTTTTTGCAGTCATATTTTGTTGGTTTACATAGTGTTTTTTAATGAAAAGTAAGTGTAGGTGTCCTTAACTAGTTTGGGAATCATCACATTTGATTCTTGCTGACTAAACAGGTCATGGAGTAGCAGAGTCACAGGGGAATTAGATAGTAATTTATTGCCTCTAAGCATATAAGCCTACCGGGGTATCACAGTATTGTAAAGGGGAAACACAGGATAGCTAATCCTGTGAGACCAATACTTGGAAATAGGTTATGAAAGATTTGGAACATCTGTTCAATGGGACACTCAGCATGCACATAAAATATTAATAGAAATGTATGTGTTTTATGTAAAGACATTCAAGTTATATTTTTAGATGGGAATTTTTTTTAATAGAATGGGTTTTTATTTTTTATTTTTTTATTCTTTTTTTAAGATTTTATTTATTTATTTGACAGAGAGAGAGAGAGGTCACAAGGAGGCAGAGAGACAGGAAGAGAGAGGGGGGAAAGTAGGCTCCCAGCTGAGCAGAGAGCCTGATGTGAGGCTTGATCTCAGGACCCTGAGATATGACCTGAGCTGAAGGCAGAGGCTTAACCCACTGAGCCACCCAGGTGCCCCTAGATGGGAAATAGTTTAGAAGAGCATGAATATTTGTGTGTGTGTGTGTGTGTGTGTACACATATGTGTGTGTACACACATACATAGAGAAGGTATGGGGTTTCCATTCAAGATGGAAAAAACCCTACAACTAGCTGAGTGACTCCTACACATTAGGTGAGTAAGGAAAAAAACCTATGTTGAAGTAAGAATCAGTCTTGCCACAAACCCCACCCCTGGTACAGCGACCTGGGATTGGGAGGGTACTCAAAACCCCAGGCTTCTCCCTGAGGAGCAAAGGGTTTGAGCCCCACTTCTGGCACCCCAACTTCCAAGACGTACATCTAAGAGACAAGACCCCAAAACATCCAGCTTTGAAAGCCATCAGAGCTTGCACCCATGAGACCCACAAGGCTATAGCAAACTGAGAAACAGTTCTTAAAGCAGTCGCCCCGCGAATAGACTGACCCACCCTGGAACTCAGCACAGAAGCAGCAGACTGAAATGGGTTCAGATTTCTGTGAAAGAGGCTCATTTGCTTATCTTAAAGCCCTGAGGGGCAGGCATCTAATTTAACCTGGATGTGGGAGCCTAGTAAGGTATTCTCCAAAGATGGAGCTGATGGGTACCATCTTTCTTGCGCTGTCCCTCTACCTCGCTTCTGCTTGCTTTCTGGTATCTCCTGGAAAGGAGCTTGAATGCTCGTATGATGCCCCGAGGTTTGCAGTTGCTACCCAGGGTATACCTCTAGATCACCTGGCTCTAGCGGCCAATAAGACTCACACTCACGGTAGTGACTATCACAGTATTTACAACAACCAAGACTTGGAAATAACTAAAGTGTCCACCAACGGGGTGAATGGATAAAGAAAATGTGTGTGTATATGATGGAATATTACTCAACCATAAAAAGAAGGAAGTCTTGCCATTTGCAACAACATGGATGGACCTTGAGGATATTGTGCTGAGTGAAATAAGTCAGACAGAGAAAGAGAAATACTGTATGATCTCCCTCACATGTGGAATCTAAAAACAACAACAAAATGAAGTCATAGAGAACAGATTGGTGGTTGCCAGAGGCGAGGTTGTGGAGGAAATAGATGAAGGGGTCCAGTGGTATAAACTTGCAGTTAATAAGATAAGCCTTGGGGATGTAATGTACATCATAGTGACTGTAGTAAATAATACTGTGTATTATTGTATATTAATTTTATTATTTTTATTAGAAATATGTATTATTAGCCCCAGGGTTACAGGTCTGTGAATTGTCAGGCTTACACACTTCCCAGCACTCACTGTAGTACATACCTTCCCCAATGTCCACAACCCCACCACCCTCTCCCTACACACCCCTCCCCCCAGCAACCCTCAGTTTGTTTTTGTGAGATTAAGAGTCTCTTATGGTTTGTCTCCCTCCCAATCCAATCTTTTTTTTTTAAAGATTTTATTTATTTATTGGACAGACAGAAATCACAAGTAGGCAGAGAGGCAGGCAGAGAGAGAGGAGGAAGCAGGATCCCCGTTGAGCAGAGAGCCCGATGTGGGGCTCAATTCCAGGACCGTGTGATCATGACCTGAGCCGAAGGCAGAGGCTTTTAACCCACTGAGCCACCCAGGTGCCCCCCTCCGAATCCAATCTTGTTTCATTTTTCCTTCCCTACCCCCACACCCCCCACTTTGCCTCTCAAATTCCTCATATCAGGGAGATTGTATGATAATTGTCTTTCTCTGATTATTTCACTCAGCATACCCTCTACTTCCATCCACGTCATTGCACATGGCAAGATTTCATTTCTTTTGATGGCTGCATAGTATATTATATATATATATTTTTTTAAGATTTTATTTATTTATTTGACATAGATAACAAGTAGGAAGAGAGGCAGGCAGAGAGAGATGAGGAAACAGGCTCCCTGCTGAGGAGAGAGCCTGATGTGGGGCTCGATTCCAGGACCCTGGAATCATGACCTGAGCCGAAGGCAGAGGCCTTAACTCACTGAGCTACCCAGGTGCCGTATATTATTATATATTTAAAGTTGCTAAAGCTTAAGAGTTCTTAGCACAAGAAAAAAATGTGTATGTTTGGTGATGGATGTTAACTAGTCTTAGGGTGATCATTTCACAACAGATAAAAATATGGAATTTTTATGTTGTACGCCTGAAACTAACATGTGTCCATTATTTGTCAGTTTTTCTTTAAAAAGTAATTGATATTTTATTTTTTAAAAAATTATTTATTTATTAGACAGAGATCACAAGTAGGCAGAGAGGCAGGCCAGCAGAGAGAGAGACAGGGAAGCAGGCTCTCTGCTGAGCAGAAAGCCCAATGCGGGGCTTGGACCTATAACCCTGGGATCATGACCTGGCTAACGACAGAGGCCTTAACCCACTGAACCAGCCAGGCACCCCAAAAGTAATTTATATTTTAAAGAGAAAGACTAGGGCACCTGGGTGTCTCAGTCAGTTAAGCGTCTGCCTTCGGTTGAGATCTTGATTTCAGGGTCTTGGAATGAACCCTGGCATCAGGCTCCCAGCTCAGCAGACAGCCGGCTTCTCCCTCTGCCCCTCCTCCCACTTGTTCTCTCCATCTCTCTCTCTCAAATAAATAAAATCTTAAAAAAAAAAAAGTAAAGAGAAGACCAAAACAAAGTCTGGAAGATGTGAATCGCTGTGTTAAATAGTGAAGAAAAATGCCCAGGAGTCAAGATGGCGGAGAAGTAGCAAGCTGAGACTGCTTCAGCTAGCCGGAGATCAGCTAGATAGCTTATCTAAAGATTGCAAACACCTGAAAATCCATCGGCAGATCGAAGAGAAGAAGAACAGCAATTCTGGAAACAGAAAAACAACCACTTTCTGAAAGGTAGGACCGGCGGAGAAGTGAATCCAAAGCGACGGGAAGATAGACCCCCGGGGGGAGGGGCCGGCTCCCGGCAAGCGGCGGAGCAACCGCGCACAAAATCAGGACTTTAAAGTCTGTTCCGCGGAGGGACATCGCTCCAGAGGCTAAACCGGAGCGAAGCCCACGCGGGGTCAGCGTGGCCTCAGGTCCCGCAGGGTCACAGAAGGATCGGGGGTGTCTGAGTGTCGGAGAGCTTGCGGGTATTGGAACGGGAAAGCCGGCTACAGAGACAGAGCCGACAGTAAGCTCGCAGCTCCGTGTTACCTTGAACCGGTCGGCAGGCTCGGTGAGCTCGGAGCGCAGCCGGAGGTCAGGCAGACGGGAGTAACTGGGCGCTGTTCTCTGAGGGCGCACTGAGGAGTGGGGCCCTGGGCTCTCGGGCTCCTCCGGGCCGGAGACCAGGAGGCCGCCATTTGTATTCCCGTCCTCTGGAACTCTACGGAAAGCGCTCAGGGAAACAAAAGCTCCTGAAAGCAAACCCGAGCGGATTACTCACCCCGGCCCGGGGTAAGGGCGGTGTAATTCCGCCTGGGGCAAAGACACTTGAAAATCACTACAACAGGCCCCTCCCCCAGAAGATCAACAAGAAATCCAGCCGAGACCAAGCTCACCTACCAAGGAGTGCGGTTTCAATACCAAGGAGAGCAGCAGAATTCCAGAGGAGGAGAAAGCCAAGCACGGAACTCATGGCTTTTTTTCCTGTGATTTTTTTTTAGTCTTGCAGTTAATTTAATTTTTTTCTTTTTCATTTTTTTTTTTTTTTTTTTTCTCGCCTTCGGGTAAAATTTTTTTTTTTTTTTTTTACCTTTTTCTTTTTTACCTTTTTCTTTTTTTACTAGTTTATCTAAGTTTATATTCTAATATATATATATATTTTTTACATTTTTTCTTAGGTGTTTTCTTTTTTAAAAAAAAATTCTTTTCTTTTTTTTTTTTTTTTTTTTTTTTTTTTTTTTCTTTCTTCCTTTTTGAACCTCTTTTTTGATCCCCTTTTTTATATCCCTCTCCCCCCACTCACGATTTTGGATCTCTTCTAATTTGGCTAAAGCATATTTTCCTGGGGTTGTTGCCACCCTTTTAGTATTTTACTTGCCCCTTCATTTACTCTTATCTGGACAAAATGACAAGACGTAAAAATTCACCACAAAAAAAAGAACAAGAGGCAGTACCCGAAGGCTAGGGACCTAATCAATACAGACATCGGTAATATGTCAGATCTAGAGTTCAGAATGACAATTCTCAAGGTTCTAGCCGGGCTCGAAAAAGGCATGGAAGATATTAGAGAAACCCTCTCGAGAGATATAAAAGCCCTTTCTGGAGAAATAAAAGAACTAAAATCTAACCAAGTTGAAATCAAAAAAGCTATTAATGAGGTGCAATCAAAAATGGAGGCTCTCACTGCTAGGATAAATGAGGCAGAAGAAAGAATTAGTGATATAGAAGACCAAATGACAGAGAATAAAGAAGCTGATCAAAAGAGGGACAAACAGCTACTGGACCACGAGGGGAGAATTCGAGAGATAAGTGACACATAAGACGAAACAACATTAGAATAATTGGGATTCCAGAAGAAGAAGAAAGTGAGAGGGGAGCAGAAGGTATACTGGAGAGAATTATTGGGGAGAATTTCCCCAATATGGCAAAGGGAACGAGCATCAAAATTCAGGAGGTTCAGAGAATGCCCCTCAAAATCAATAAGAATAGGCCCACACCCCGTCACCTAATAGTAAAATTTACAAGTCTCAATGACAAAGAGAAAAATCCTGAAAGCAGCCCGGGAAAAGAAGTCTGTAACATACAATGGTAAAAATATTAGATTGGCAGCTGACTTATCCACAGAGACCTGGCAGGCCAGAAAGAGCTGGCATGATATTTTCAGAGCACTAAACGAGAAAAACATGCAGCCAAGAATACTATATCCAGCTAGGCTATCATTGAAAATAGAAGGAGAGATTAAAAGCTTCCAGGACAAACAACAACTGAAAGAATTTGCAAATACCAAACCAGCTCTACAGGAAATATTGAAAGGGGTCCTCTAAGCAAAGAGAGAGCCTACAAGTGGTAGATCAGAAAGGAACAGAGACCATATACAGTAACAGTCACCTTACAGGCAATACAATGGCACTAAATTCATATCTCTCAATAGTTACCCTGAATGTGGAATGGGCTAAATGCCCCTGTCAAAAGACACAGGGTATCAGAATGGATAAAAAAAAAAAAACCCATCTATATGTTGCCTCCAAGAAAACACATTTTAAGCCCGAAGACACCTCCAGATTTAAAGTGAGGGGGTGGAAAAGAATTTACCATGCTAATGGACATCAGAAGAAAGCAGGAGTGGCAATCCTTATATCAGATCAATTAGATTTTTAAGCCAAAGACTATAATAAGAGATGAGGAGGAGGACACTATATCATACTCAAAGGGTCTGTCCAACAAGAAGATTTAACAATTTTAAATATCTATGCCCCCAATGTGGGAGCAGCCAACTATATAAACCAATTAATAACAAAATCAAAGAAACACATCAACAATAATACAATGATAGTAGGGGACTTTAACACTCCCCTCACTGAAATGGACAGGTCATCCAAGCAAAAGATCAGCAAGGATATAAAGGCCTTAAATGACACACTGGACCAGATGGACATCACAGATATATTCAGAATATTTCATCCCAAAGCAACAGAATACACATTCTTCTCTAGTGCACATGGAACATTCTCCAGAATAGATCACATCCTCGGTCCTAAATCAGGACTCAACCGGTATCAAAAGATTGGGATCATTCCCTGCATATTTTCAGACCACAATGCTCTAAAGCTAGAACTCAACCACAAAAAGGAAGTTTGGAAAGAACCCAAATACATGGAGACTAAACAGTATCCTTCTAAAGAATGAATGGGTCCAACCGGGAAATTAAAGAAGAATTGAAAAAAATCATGGAAACAAATGATAATGAAAACACAACGGTTCAAAATCTGTGGGACACAACAAAGGCAGTCCTGAGAGGAAAATATATAGCGGTACCAAGCCTTTCTCAAGAAACAAGAAAGGTCTCAGGTACACAACCTAACCCTACACCTAAAGGAGCTGGAGAAAGAACAAGAAAAGAAACCCTAAGCCCAGCAGGAGAAGAGAAATCATAAAGATCAGAGCAGAAATCAATGAAATAGAAACCAAAAAAACAATAGAACAAATCAACGAAACTAGGAGCTGGTTCTTCTTGAAAGAATTAATAAAATTGATAAACCCCTGGCCCGACTTATCAAAAAGAAAAGAGAAAGGACCCAAATAAATAAAATCATGAATGAAAGAGGAGAGATCACAACTAACACCAAAGAAATACAAACTATTATAAGAACATACTATGAGCAACTCTACGGCAATAAATTTGACAATCTGGAAGAAATGGATGCATTCCTAGAAACATATAAACTACCACAACTGAACCAGGAAGAAATAGAAAGCCTGAACAGACCCATAACCAGTAAGGAGATTGAAACAGTCATTAAAAATCTCCAAACAAACAAAAGCCCAGGGCCAGACGGCTTCCCGGGGGAATTCTACCAAACATTTAAAGAAGAACTAATTCCTATTCTCCTGAAACTGTTCCAAAAAATAGAAATGGAAGGAAAACTTCCAAACTCATTTTATGAGGCCAGCATCACCTTGATCCCAAAAACCAGACAAGGATCCCACCAAAAAAGAGAGCTATAGACCGATATCCTTGATGAACACAGATGCGAAAATACTCAACAAAATACTAGCCAATAGGATTCAACAGTACATTAAAAAGATTATTCACCACGACCAAGTGGGATTTATTCCAGGGCTGCAAGGTTGGTTCAACATCCGCAAATCAGTCAATGTGATACAACACATCAATAAAAGAAGAACAAGAACCATATGATACTCTCAATAGATGCTGAAAAAGCATTTGACAAAAGTACAACAATCCCTTCCTGATCAAAACTCTTCAAAGTGTAGGGATAGAGGGCACATACCTCAATATCATCAAAGCCATCTATGAAAAACCCACCGCAAATATCATTCTCAATGGAGAAAAACTGAAAGCTTTTCCGCTAAGGTCAGGAACACGGCAGGGATGTCCATTATCACCACTGCTATTCAACATCGTACTAGAGGTCCTAGCCTCAGCAATCAGACAACAAAAGGAAATTAAAGGCATCCAAATCGGCAAAGAAGAAGTCAAATTATCACTCTTTCGCAGATGATATGATACTATATGTGGGAAAACCCAAAAGACTCCACTCCAAAACTGCTAGAACTTATACAGGAATTCAGTAAAGTGTCAGGATATAAAATCAATGCACAGAAATCAGTTGCATTTCTCTACACCAACAGCAAGACAGAAGAAAGAGATATTAAGGAGTCAATCCCATTTACAATTGCATCCAAAACCATAAGATACCTAGGAATAAACCTAACCAAAGAGACACAGAATCTATACTCAGAAAACTATAAAGTACTCATGAAAGAAATTGAGGAAGACACAAAGAAATGGAAAAATGTTCCATGCTCCTGGATTGGAAGAATAAATATTGTGAAAATGTCTATGCTACCTAAAGCAATCTACACATTTAATGCAATTCCTATCAAAGTACCATCCATCTTTTTCAAAGAAATGGAACAAATAATTCTAAAATTTATATGGAACCAGAAAAGACCTCGAATAGCCAAAGGGATATTGAAAAAGAAAGCCAACGTTGGTGGCATCACAATTCCGGACTTCAAGCTCTATTACAAAGCTGTCATCATCAAGACAGCATGGTACTGGCACAAAAACAGACACATAGATCAATGGAACAGAATAGAGAGCCCAGAAATAGACCCTCAAATCTATGGTCAACTAATCTTCGACAAAGCAGGAAAGAATGTCCAATGGAAAAAAGACAGCCTTTTCAATAAATGGTGCTGGGAAAATTGGACAGCCACATGCAGAAAAATGAAATTGGACCATTTCCTTACACCACACACAAAAATAGACTCAAAATGGATGAAGGACCTCAATGTACGAAAGGAATCCATCAAAATCCTTGAGGAGAACACGGGCAGCAACCTCTTTCGACCTCTGCCGCAGCAACATCTTCCTAGGAACAACGCAAAAGGCAAGGGAAGCAAGGGAAAAAAAATGAACTACTGGGATTTCATCAAGATCAAAAGCTTTTGCACAGCAAAGGAAACAGTTAACAAAATCAAAAGACAACTGACAGAATGGGAGAAGATATTTGCAAACGACATATCAGATAAAGGACTAGTGTCCAGAATCTATAAAGAACTTAGCAAACTCAACACCCAAAGAACAAATAATCCAATCAAGAAATGGGCAGAAGACATGAACAGACATTTCTGCAAAGAAGACATCCAGATGGCCAACAGACACATGAAAAAGTGCTCCATATCACTCGGCATCAGGGAAATACAAATCAAAACCACAATGAGATATCACCTCACACCAGTCAGAATGGCTAAAAATCAACAAGTCAGGAAATGACAGATGCTGGCGAGGATGCGGAGAAAGGGGAACCCTCCTACACTGTTGGTGGGAATGCAAGCTGGTGCAGCCACTCTGGAAAACAGCATGGAGGTTCCTCAAAATGTTGAAAATAGAACTGCCCTATGACCCAGCAATTGCACTATTGGGTATTTACCCTAAAGATACAAATGTAGTGATCCAAAGGGACACATGCACCCGAATGTTTTATAGCAGCAATGTCCACAATAGCCAAACTATGGAAAGAACCTAGATGTCCATCAACAGATGAATGGATCAAGAAGATGTGGTATATATACACAATGGAATACTATGCAGCCATCAAAAGAAATGAAATCTTGCCATTTGCAACAACATGGATGGAACTAGAGCGTATCATGCTTAGCGAAATAAGTCAAGCAGAGAAAGACAACTATCATATGATCTCCCTGATATGAGGAAGTGGTGTGATGCAACATGGAGGCTTAAGTGGGTAGAAGAATAAATGAAACAAGATGGGATTGGGAGGGAGACAAACCATAAGTGACTCTTAATCTCACAAAACAAACTGAGGGTTGCCGGGGGGAGGGGGTTGGGGAGAAGGGGGTGGGATTATGGACATTGGGGAGGGTTATGTAAACCTGGTGGATTCACGGACCTGGGGGATAAAAATATATGTATATAAAAAATATATGTTTTAACAAATAAAAAAAAAAAAAAAAAAAAAAAAAAAAAAAAAATAATTCCCTACATGAAAAATAATTCCCTACATGTCTTTATACATCAAATATTCTTATCAAACTCCAGGATTTTAAAATCGTGTGAATTTTTGGACTGCTAAAACATTCTATGCTCATGGGTTGGAAAAAACCAGTGTTGCTAAAATATCCATACTAACCCAAAGCAATCTAAGGGATTTAATGCAATCTGTATCAAAATAGGTCATAGCATTTTTTCACAGAACAGAACAAATAATCCTAAAATTCATATGGAATCACAAAAAGACACCCAAATAGCCAGAACAACCAAAATAGAAAACAAAAGCTAGAGCGGTATCACCCAAGTTTTAAGTTATACTATAAACCTGTGAAAAAATCAAAACAGTATGGTACTAGGCACAAAAACCAAACATAATACCAATGGAACAGTAGAGAAAGCCCAGAAACAAACCCATAATTATATGGTCATTAATCCTTTAAATAAAAGAGGAAGAGAAAGAATATTCATGAGAAAGACAGACCTCTTCAACAGTGGTGTTCGAAAAAAAACTGGAACAGCTACATGCAAAAAGAATGAAATTGGACCACTTTGCTTCCACCAGACACAAAACAAAAACTGAAAATGGAGAGTAAAGGCCTGAATTGTGAGAAAAACTATAAAAATCCTTGAAGGGAGGCACAAGCACTAATTCTTCTCCTGGCATCAGGCCATATCAACATTTTTTTCGTTTAGGTAAACTCTACCCTCAATGAGGCAACTTGAACTCAAAACCCAAAGATCCAAGACTGAATTTCTACCAACTGAGCACAGCGAGGTACCCCATGTAGCAACATTTGCCTGGATATGTCTCCTGAGACAAGAGAAACACAAGTGAAAATAACTTCATGACGTACAACATAAATGAAGTTTCCGCACAGTCAAAGAAGGTAAACAAATAAAAATTAAAAGACAACCCACTGAATGGGAGAAGATATTTGCAAATGACATATCCAATAAACAGTTTGTAAACCAAGATACCTAAAGACTGATACAACTCAACACCCAAAAAACAAACAATTAATTAAAAAAAAAATGGCTGAAGTCATGCTGAATAGATGTGTTTCCCCAAAGTAAAGACATTACAGATGGCCAATAGACATATGAAAGATGCTCGACATCACTCATCATCAGGGAAATGTAAATCAAAAGTACAAGAGGTATCACCTCTTATCGGTCTGAATGGGGGCGGTAAAATCAAAACATTACAAGAAAACAATTGTGTTGTTAAAATTTGGATGGAAGAGTTAATGTTGTCAAGGATTGAGTGAAGAAAGTGTTGACTTGGTAAGGATAGGATGGGAGATAAAGATGTGAAATCCTAGTGAATTGTTTTGCCAGAGATTGCAAGATTGGTGCAGCCCACTGGTGGAACTACGGAAAACAGTTATGAGGATTGCCCTCCTCAAAATTTTAAGTATCACTTCCCTATGAATCCATCAATCGCACTACTCGGTTGGTATTCATTCACCCCAAATACAAAACCCTAATTTCAAAGCGGATACAAACGAACCGCCCAATGTTTATTGCATCACTATTTACAATGAATCACTTATGGAATGGCATTCCACGTGTCCATTGATTAGATGATAACGATACATCTAAAGAAAGATGGTTGGTATGTGGGGGGGGCTGTGTGTGTGTGTGTTGTGTGTAGGGTATGGTGAAATATTATAATGAAAATATGGGTGAAGATAAAAAAACACGTGAAAGCCAATTAAAAGAACGAATTTGAATATACATTTGCAGGGCAAAGAGAAGGGGGGCGGGGGGTAAAGACAATATAATACTATCAAAATAGTCTGTCGAGAGAAAGACAAAATACCATATGAATGATCCCAAATCAGACAGACGAGTTTTAATGAAACCAAACTTAATCATGATTAAGAGAAATAAGAGAACAATAAAACAAAAAAAAACTATAGAGAACAAAACAACCAAAACAAGGAGGTAACCCCAGAACAGGGGGGGGGGTGGGGTGATAATAAAAAAATAGGTGGATGGGGATTAAAGATTTTAAAAAAAAAAAAGTTAAAAAAAAAAAAAAAAAAAAAAAAAAAAAAAAAAAAAAAAAAACAAAAAAAAAAAAAAAAAAAAAAAAAAAATAGTGAAGAAAAATAAATTATTAACAGTGAGCTTAACTGCAGAGCATTTAGAGAGTGGGTTGTATTTTTTTTCCTCTCTCTTACATAAGGTATTTCTTGGTTGGTTTTGAAAGTTTGACCAAGTGAACATTTGTTACTTTTAAAATTAAGAAGAAGGGGCGCCTGGGTGGCTCAGGCAGGGTTAAAAGCCTCTGCGGCCTTCGGCTCAGGTCGTGGATCTCAGGGTCCTGGGATCGAGCCCCCCCGCATCAGGCTCTCTGGCTCAGCGGGAGAGAGCCTGCTTCCCCCTTCTCTCTCTCTGCCTGCCTCTCTCCCTACTTCGGTCTCTCTTTCTCTCTCTGTGTCCAATAAATAAATAAAAACTTTAAAAAAAATAAAATTACAATTAAGAGAAGAAAAGCTGTTTCTATTTTGAGGAAGAGGCCCTCTTTGAAAATGTATAATTAAAAGAAATAAAATGCCTGATAGAGTTAAGGCAACTGGAGGAGAATGAACTGTCAGATTGGGTCTAGGGGCCGCCCCCCCTTTCCCATAATCTTTAGGAAGTGAGCAGACCCCCATGTTTGTCTCTGTGTTGTGTTCCCCTGCAGTAATGCCAGGCCTCTTGACTTTTTTCTCTGATCTTAATTTTTTCTATGTAAAATGTGGTATCAGTGGCAATCATTTTTTTCTCTCTCTGGTTTGATTTTCAGGAAGATTTCGACGTCGATCACGTTTGTCTGACTGTAGGAAGCGTGTCCAGCTGGAGGAAACTAAGAGGGGAGATCTGGAACTCTACTATAAACTTTTAAACCAGCCATGGTGGAGCTCATCAACAAGGATTAATGCAGATTTTGTCAACCTTTCCACAAACTTGGTTAAAAACCTGAAATTCACAAGTCCTACACACATATACAACACCAACACACTTTCTCTCTCCTTCATATTTACTTAAAAGGGCAGAGTTTTTAGAAACCTTTCAGTTGATTACCCCACCAACCCCAACCAGAAAACTTGAAGAAATTTAATTACCAATTTCATTAATAATAGAACTAAAAACTTTTTGGAATACAATTTTTTTTGTTGTTTTAGTTTTTAATCATTAAGGTTGCTCTAGTTTGGGATTATGTTTCAAATTCATTAGTCAACAGTGAAAGTAAAGGATAAGGAGTTATAGATTATGACCACAAGGTGTGGTTTTATTAGTTGCTAAGTGATTACCCTGAAGTCTTCCTTGATTTAGACTAATTTATAGGAGCAAAATGTCCACCACTC